>NC_073632.1:32205659-32508690 GCF_029407905.1 Bubalus kerabau | reverse complement strand
AGGAAACATTTCATGCAACAACAGGCCCAGTAAAGGACAGAAATGGTATGGACCTAACAGAAGCAGAAGACATTAAGAAGAGGTGGCAAGAATACACAGAAAAACTGTACAAAAAAGATCTTCATGACCCAGATAAACATGGTGATGTGATCACTCACCTAGAGCCAGACATCCTGGAATGCGAAGTCAAGTAGGCCTTAGGAAGCATCACTACAAACAAAGCTAGTGGAGGTGATGGGATTCCAGCTGAGCTATTTCAAATCCTAAATGATGATGCTATGAAAGTGCTGCACTCAATATGCCAGCAAATTTGGAAAACTCAGCAGTGGCCACAGGACTGGAAAAGGTCAGTTTTCATTCCTATATGAAAGAAAGGCAATGCTAAAGAATGTTCAAACTACCACACAATTTCACTCATCTCACACTCTAGCAAAGTAATGCTCAAAATTCTCCAAGCCGGGCTTCAAGAGTATGTGAACTGTGAACCTCCAGATGTTCAAGCTGGATTTAAAAGAGACTGAGGAACCAGAGGTCAAATTGCCAACATCCATTGGATCATGGAAAAAGCAAGAGAGCTCCAGAAAAATATCTACTTCTGCTTTATTGACTATGCCAAAGCCTTTGACTGTGTGGATCACAACAAACTGTGGACAATTCTGAAAGAGATGGGAATACCAGACCACCTTACCTGCCTCCTGAGAAATCTGTATGCACACCAAGAAGCAAAAGTTAGAACTGGACATGGAACAACAGACTGGCATCAGGGCTGTATATTGTCACCTTGCTTGTTTAACTTATATGCAGAGTACATCATGTGAAATATAGGACTAGATGAAGCACAAGCTGGAATCAAGATTGTCAGGAGAAATATCAATAACCTCAGATATGCAGAGGACACCACCCTTATGGCAGAAAGTGAAGAGGAACTAGAGAGCCTCTTGTTGAATGTGAAACAGGAAAATAAAAATGCTGGCTTAAAACTCAACATTCAGAAAACTAACATCATGGCATCTGGTCCCATCACTCTATGGCAAATAGATGGGGAAACAATGGAAACAGTGACAGTCTTTTTTTTTTCTTGGGCTCCAAAGTCACTACAGATGGTGACTGCAGCCATGAAATTAAAAGATTCTTGCTTCTTGGAAGAAAAGCTTTGACCAACCTAGACAGCATATTAAAAATCAGAGGCATTACTTTGCTGACAAAGGTCCGTCTTGTCAAAGCTCTGGTGTTTCCAGTAGTCAAGTATGGATGTGAGAGTTGGACTATAGAGTAAGCTGAGCACCAAAGAATTGATGCTTTTGAACTGTGGTGTTGGAGAAGAGATTTGAGAGCCCCTTGGACTGCAAGGAGATCCAACAAGTCCATTATAAAGGAAATCATCCCTGAATATTCATTGCAAAGACTGATGCTGAAGCTGAAGCTCCAATACTTTAGCCAGCTGATGTGAAGAACTGACTCATTTGAAAAGACCCTGATGGTGGGAGAGATTGAAGGCAGGAGGAGACAGGATAACAGAGGATGAGATGGTTGGATGGCATCAGTGACTCAATGAGCATGAGTTTGAGTAAGCTCTGTGAGTTGGTGATGGACAGGGAAGCCTGGCGTGCTGCAGTCCGTGTTGTTGCAAAGAGTCAGACACAACTGAGCTACTGAACTGAACTGAACTGACCGACTGTGGTCTGTGTTTAGAAGACATGTCCAAAAGAGATGGACTGGAATAAGCATATGATGGAAACATCCAGACAGTACAAATAATCTCAGTGGTTATTATCACTACACTACAGCAATGCACACAGAGATCAGAGTTGAAGATCACTCAGAATAATTCTATGTAGCATGAGACTGATTGGGCTTCTTGGGTGTCTCAGTGGTAAAAAGAACCTGCCTCCCAATGCAAAAGATGCAGGAGACACAGATTCGATTCCTGGGTGGGGAAGATCCCCCAGAGTAGGAAATGGCAACCCACTCCAGTATTCTTGCCTGGAGAATTCCAAGGACACAGGAGCCTGGTGGGCTTCAGTTCATAAGGTAGTAAAGAGTCAGACATGACTGATTGACTAAGCACACACACACGAGATAGATTTATATTTTCAGTACCAACCTCAGTAGTTAGGTGGTGGCTTTCTAGAACTCTGAGGAGATCAAGCACAAGATCAGCAGGAAGGTGTACTTGATTGATTAACAGTGTCTATTATCAAGGCCACATAGGGAAATACAGTATTATGAACATACAAATGTTCAACCCTGATGTTAAAATTGCTTTCATATCATTCAGTGAATTATCTTTGCTGGCAGACAGTAGACAATTTGTATGTATTTATAGAATTAACTTTTGTTAAAATAAGCATTTTATTTCTAACAGGGACTTAATAGATATTTGATGAGTAACATATGTAGTGATCAAAGATTTGAAAAGTGTGCCGATAGGAAGATCTATTAGAAAAGATAAGAGAATATTATTCTGGAATAAAATTGCATAGCTCTGTTGCTTGGAAATGAAGAAGAAAAGAAAGAGACTTTTTGGTACCAAGGAAAGATGATTGACATTGCCTCGCATGCCAGTGGTTGATGAAAAAAAATGTCATTTAATTGCAGTATTTTAGAGAAGTTCAATTAAGTCTACACTTTGAAAGTTTGGGGCTGAAGTCAATTAAAAAGTACAAGAGAGCTAGGTTAAACTTGTGGTTAATGTGGTTGCACCATTCAATAACATGTGGGACACATTCTTGGATGGAAGAAACCACCATCCAAGTTTAGAATTATTCGGAACCTGTGGCTTTTGAGATCTGAACCCAACCTGAACTTTTTGATGCTGTGTATTTTCTTTTTGTTTTCTTTCCTGGCAAGAGAATATGTGAGTGTGTATCCGTGTGTGTGTGTGTATGTGTGTGTGTACTCATTCTGGAGTTTATAAAAATTTTCATAAAGCCAATTGGAAAATACATTTCTAAATACAATTTTATGAGTTAACTATAAATAAATACTAAGGGGATTAAATTCCCATTAAAATATATGAAGATCTAAAAATTGAAGGGGAAAGATACTTAAAAAAACATAGCTTAGATTTTACGCAAACCAGAACATTTGTTAAAAAAAAAAAAAAGGTCGCTAAAAGATATTAGATGATCTCAAATTGTGGTCTATCTCAAAACCTTAAGGTATATTGTTTCCCAATATTCAGGTTCCCTAGGATCCCCAAGCAATAGAAGGTAAAACTATGACTCCTTGGGGAAGAGAATTTCAGACCTCTGATTTTGGTCTCCTGCTCATTCATCAAACCACACTGGAACCTGTCCTTGGTTGGATAATATATAGGGCCACCATGCAAGTTCTAAGAGCCACCTGGGAGAAATGATTAAAATCATGTGGCTAAGCTCTTCAAAACATATAGAAAAATTGATATCCCTGTCCCTGTGGGAGGAAAAGAAATTTACAAGAATAATGACCTTAATGGAGCCTTGGGTGTTGCTTGACTTCCAGTGTGTATTCTGTAGTGTAGCCAAACTTTCTAATCTGAAGGAGTGTGGTGTTGGCCAGCAGGAGAGTAAAATAAACGTATGGCAAATGAGACATTATTTACATGTGGTTTAGTGAAAATATCATTCTTTTAAACAGTAAGGCATTTTACTGTTTGTCTATTCTGCTACTTTAGTTTTTTTTTTTTTTTAAGATGCCATTTCAATTTAAGGTAGAGTGGAAAGAGCATAGGTTTTTGAGAGGAGTAGATGTGATTCAGTCATTCACTAGCTTAGTGAGTTGAGGCAAGAAATGTACCCAGCATATTATGTGAAAATATTTGTCAAAGGAGGTAATGAATGAATAAAAGCAATTAACCATTCTTAGCCTCAATGAAATGGACCCATCTCGGTCTTTTGTTTAATCCTTACATAGTGGAACCAGCTCAGTAGGCATTTTAATATGAAGGACAGAATAGAACCTCTTCTCCCTGCTGCTGCTGCTGCTGCTAAGTCACTTCACTCGTGTCCGACTCTGTGCGACCCCATAGTCGGCAGCCCACCAGGCTCCCCCGTCCCTGGCATTCTCCAGGCAAGAACGCTGGAGTGGGTTGCCATTTCCTTCTCCAATGCATGAAAGTGAAAAGTGAAAGTGAAATCGCTCAGTCGTGTCCGACTCTTAGTGACCCCATGGATTGCAGCCTACCAGGCTCCTCCATTCATGGGATTTTCCAGGCAGGAGTACTGGAGTGGGGTGCCATTGCCTTCTCTGCTCTTTCCCTACTAGAGGATGTTCGACAAAACTGTAAGAAGTCAGAACAGATTTGGCCTTACCGTAAAAGAAAGAGAAATTAAGAGATCACATTGAGGATGTTCTTTTGCCAGTGTTTGGAGTGTGCAAGGGGTCAACCCTGCTGTTTGGTGCTGTTGTACTGTTAGGCTGCTATGAGTCTCTGAAATATGTAATGAATGTTAGTGTTTGTAGTCTAACTTTTGGATGTCCACAGCCATTATATAAGGAACAATATTCTAGAATCTACAATTTTAAGCTTACTGAAGAAAGAATGTTTTTTTACTCTCTTCAGGTCGCACCTAGGTCAGTTTCTGGATATTGCTAATTGCCCCAGCATCCATGTATCTATTCCAAAAGCTATGGAGGTGCTCCTACAGACTCAGAGGGTGCCTGATAGCACAGAGCATCCCAGAAGCTGTTATACAGGTTGTGTTAGTTGTATACCAACTTGCATGTTTGAGAGGTGCATATGTGATAGGTGTGTTCTCTACTCTTAGACCTTGGGTCCTAACTAATGAACAACAGTGACACTTTGTGTTTGATATAAATCTATAAAATAAGTATCTTTATTATGCAGCTGTTTTTAGCTTTTACAGCCTTGTGTTTCCTTTTTGTCTTCTTATTACTTCTGCTGCTAAGTCGCTTCAGTCGTGTCCGACTCTGTGCGACCCCATAGATGGCAGCCCACCAGGCTCCATCCCTGGGATTCTCCAGGCAAGAACACTGGAGTGGGTTGCCTTTTCCTTCTCCAATGCATGAAAGTGAAAAGTGAAAGGGAAGTCGCTCAGCTGTGTCCGACTTATTACTTCTAATTACTTCTTATTACGCAAGACTTATTGTGTCCCTATTCAAAACTCTCACTGGTTCATAATTTGAATTACAAGAGCCTTTTATCTGACTCGCCTGTCTCTTCTCAACTATCTTATCAATCCCTGCCTGCTGTAATCACAATTATGATAGTTTCTGTAAGTTTTTAAAGTATTTTCCTGTTGTCTACTATTGAGGAGAGGCTACAGGAAAATTTTGGGATCTAATTAGGTGATCTCCAAGAACTTGGAATTGAATTTTTAAAAATTTGTCTGAATTAAACTATAAAATGAACAGAATGTGGAAAAAGTGTGTCAGGTGAAGTAAAAGTCTTGGGTAACCTATCTGAATAAGATAATATACCTAAGAAAAGGGTGACCATTTCAGAAAGAGGAATTTGTCACTCCTGGACACAAAGGAAAGAGGTGTCAGATGTATATGCTGGCAACATCTAACCAAAGATAATTCAAGGAAATGGAAATTGGCTATTCAATCTGGAATATTTCCATTTCTAATGACAGAGATATTTTTAGGATTCACATGAATGTGTGTGTGTGTGTGTGTGTGTGTGTGTTAGTTGCTCAGTCATGTCTGACTCTTTGCGACCTCATGGACTATAACCCATCAGGTTCCTCTGTCCATGGAATTCTCCAGGCAAGAGTACTGGAGTGGGTTGTCATTCCCTTCTCCAGGGAGTCTTCCCAAGCCAGGGATAGAACTCGGGTCTCTTGCATTTCAGGCGGATTCTTTACCGACTGAGCCACAAGGAAAGCCTCTACATCAGATAAATGTAGGCAAGTGTAACTGATGGATTTTAGATCATACTGTCAATACTGTACTCATTGTGAGACGAGCATATCAACATAGTTTAATCCAAGGCCATTAAATAATAGATTTGTTTAATTCTTCTTGTTTATATTCATGCTCACCAAGCAAGTGTCTAATAGAAATGTGCAGAGAGATCACACTGACAGTAAACATTTCTTGTCCCTGTAATAAAGGATGCACCTGGGAATTCAATAAAATTATATCTGATGATTATTTAGTTTTATGTTTCAGTTACTTTTGCTTGACTGCCTCCCTAAGAGTATACCACAATTATTCAGGTATCTACCTTCTTACTTGTGGTCATGAGTCAAACCAAGGATAGATTCTGCTTGTCTACATGGATCACTGATTCCCATTCCTCTTGACAGTGGCTTCTTTAGACCAGAAGAAATCCTGGCCTATGAGAGATAAAGGCAGTCAGCTGGTGGGCTTCAGGAAAGGTTCCCCATCTGTATAGTTGTACAAAGGGCAGCGTGCCTTCCCCCTCTAAGGGACTCAGAGTTCTGCAATGATACGTCATCATTTTGATATCTACCCCCATCTAATGTGTGTTAAAATTAACATGATTCATTCTCTCAATGTGTGATAATCCCCTGGCACTGGTAATAATGAGTTTTTGAAGCTTCAGTGTGGTAGACCTGATGATCCAACAGAAGTGCCATCACATTGGTTGCTTCCAAATACCTCTCAGTCTAATGATACAAGCCTGTGATGAAGTGTTGACCAGTCCTCGGGAAAATAAGGATATAAGGAATGTGTTTATCACATTTTTTAATTTAAAGGAAATCCTTTGTCTTTAGGTTATATATGTACTAGATATTTTGTTTCCAGGTTAATTTTATTAAATTTGTTTTTTTTTTTCCTTAAAATGTGAAATTCCAAATTTTTAGCAAGCTCTTTCTAACTGACGACTGTGATACATGTGTGCTAGGTAGCTTCATCTTTGTCCAACTCTTTGCGACCCAATGGACTGTAACCTGCCAGGCTCCTCTATTTATAGGATTCTCCAAGCAGGAATACTGGAGTGGCTTTCCATGCCCTCCTCCAGGGGATCCTCCCAACCCAGGAATGAAACCAGCAACTCGTGTGTCTCCTGCCTTGGCAGGCAAGTTCTTTACTGCTAGTGCTATCTGGGAAGCCCAGCCAATTACTGCTGAGTGTGTGTGCAGCAATTCCATCCCTATCAAATCTAAGGTGTTGTAACACTGAACCTAATAAGTACTGTACACTCTCCATCTGCTACAGTGGGTAGACTCTTCCTGCCTGCTTTTGCAGATGCTACAGTTTTCTTCAGAGCCCACCTGGCAGTAAGCGTCAAATTGGGGGAAAGTGTCCTTTCTCCTTTGTGTTTCTCCTTAATGTTGTTCAAAATGGCATTATTTGGGACACTTGTGTCCTTTCAGTTCAGTTCAGTCACTCAGTCGTGTCTGACTCTTTGCAACCCTGTGAACCGCAGCACGCCAGGTCTCCCTGTCCATCTCCCGGAGCCTACTCAAACTCATGTCCATTGAGTCAGTGATTTCATCTAACCATCTCATCCTCTGTTGTCCCCTTCTCCTCCTGCCCTCAATCTTTTCCAACATCAGGGTCTTTTCAAATGAGTCAGCTTTTCACATCAGGTGGCCAAAGTATTGGAGCTTCAGCTTCAACATCAGTCCTTCCAATGAACACCCAGGACCGATCTCCTTTAGGATGGACTGGTTGGATCTCCTTGCAGTCCAAGGGACTCTCAAGAGTCTTCTCCAACACCACAGTTCAAAAGCATCAATTCTTCGGCGCTTAGCTTTCTTTATAGTCTAACTCTCACATCCATGCATGACCACTGGAAAAACCATAGCCTTGACTAGATGGACCTTTGTTGTCAAAGTAATGTCTCTGCCTTTTAATATGCTGTCTAGGTTGGTTATAACTTTCCTTTCAAGGAGTAAGTGTCTTTTAATTTCATGGCTGCAATCACCATCTGCAGTGATTTTGGAGCCCAGAAAAATAAAGTCTAACACTGTTTCCACTGTTTTCCCATCTATTTGCTATGAGGACTGGATGCCATGATCTTAGTTTTCTGAATGTTGAGCTTTAAGCCAACTTTTTCACTCTCCTCTTTCACTTTCAAGAGGCTCTTTAGTTCTTCTTCACTTTCTGCCATAAGGGTGGTATCATCTGCATATCTGAGGTTATTGATATTTCTCCCGGCAATCTGATTCCAGCTTGTGCTTCATCCAGCCCAACGTTTCTCATGATGTACTCTGCATAGAAGTTAAATAAGCAGGGTGACAATATATAGCCTTGATGTACTCCTTTTCCTATTTGGAACCAGTCTGTTGTTCCACGTCCAGTTCTAACTGTTGCTTCCTATCCTGCATACAGGTTTCTCAAGAGGAAGGTCAGGTGGTCTGGTATTCCCAACTCTTTCAGAATTTTCCACAGTTTATTGTGATCTACACAGTCAAAGGCTTTGGCATAGTCAATAAAGCAGAAATAGATGTTTTTCTGAAGCTCTCTTGTTTTTTTTGATGATCCAACGGAACAGTGGAAACAGTGGCTGACTTTATGATGCTTTTGAACTGTGGTGTTGGAGAAGACTCTTGAGAGTCCCTTGGACTGCAAGGAGATCCAACCAGTCCATCCTAAAGGAGATCAGTCCTGAATATTCATTGGAAGGACTGAAGTTGAAGCTGAAGCTCCAATACTTTAGCCACCTGATGTGAAAAGCTGTCTCATTTGAAAAGACCCTGATGATGGGAAAGATTGAGGGCAGGAAGAGAAGGGGACAACAGAGGATGAGATGGTTGGATGGCATCACCAACTCAATGGACATGGATTTGGGTGGACTCCGGGAGTTGGTGATGGACAGGGAGGTCTGACGTACTGCAGTTCATGGGGTCGCAAAGAGTAGGACACGACTGAGTGACTGAACTGAACTGAACTGAGAGAATGTTGGCAATTTGATCTCTGCTTCTTCTGCCTTTTCTGTCTTTTATTTAGGTTCAAATATCAGTCTGGAATACCAGACCACCTTACCTGTCTCCTGAGAAACCTGTATATGGATCAAGAATCAACAATTAGAACCTTATATGGAACCACTGACTGGTTCAAAATTGGGAAAGGATTATGATAAGACTATATATTGTCACCCTGTTTTTTAACTTATATGCAGAATGCATCATGTGAAATGCCAGGCTGGATGAGTCACAAGCTGGAATCAATATTGTCAGGAAAAATATCAACAACCTCAGATATACAGATATCATCCTAATGGTATAAGACAAAATTAAAGAAACTAAAGAGCCTCTTGATGAGGGTGAAACAGGAGAGTAAAAAAGCTGGCTTAAAACTCAACATTCAAAAACTAAGATCATAACATCTGGTCTCATCACTTCATGGGAAATAGGAGAAAAGGTAGAAGCAGTAACAGATTTTCTTTTCTTGGGCTCCAAAATCACTGCAGATAGTGACTGTAGTCATGAAATTAGAAGATGCTTGCTTCTTGGAAGGAAAGCTATGACAAACCTAGACAACATATTAAAAAGCAAAGACATCACTTTGCCAACAAAGATCCACATAGTCAAAGTTACAGTTTTTCCTGTAGTCATGTACAGATATAAGAGTTGGATCATAAAAAAGGATGTGTGCTTAAGAATTGATGCTTTTGAATTGCAGAGCTGGAGAAGACTCTTGAGTCCCTTGGACAGCAAATAAATCAAACCAGTCTATCCTAAAGGAAATCAACTGTGCATATTCATTGGAAAGACCAATGCTAAAGTTGAAGTTCTAATACTTTGACCACCTGATGTGAAGAGCTGACTCACTGGAAAAGAGCCTGATGCTAGGAAAGATTGAAGGCAGGAGGAGAAGGAGGCAGCAGAGGATGAAATGGCTGGATGACATCACAAACTCAATAGGCATAAACTTAAGCAAACTTCGGGAGATAGCAGAGGACAAGGAAACCTGACGTGCTGCAGCCCATGAGGTCACAAAGAGTTGGACACAACTTAGGAACTGAATAACAACATCAGCAGCCATGTAGACACACACGTGTACTCTTCTATGGCTGAAATGAGTCACTGGGTCAAGTTCATCATGCCTGACTTTCTCCCAAGGGGAATCTTTTCCAGAGATCTTACTCTGGATCTTGTATTTGGTCTTTGAGAAAGCCACCCCATCAATACTACCCACTAGGATGTCTGAACTATAACAATTCATGAGGTTTACAACTATATTACCATCAGGCTTGTTTCATAGCTTGACAGGTATATCTGAAGCCTAGCAGTTGTTACTAGATGTATAACTCAAGCTGAATCCTTACTCTCATTCTTTAGGAAGTTCTGGATATAAAAATAGTACCCAAACATCCAGCCTCCAGTCCATTTCAGTTATTTTTGAACAAATTACTTAATCTCTCCAGACCTCAGTTTATTTATATATAAAATGGAGATTGTAATGGAACTTACTTCATGTATAAATTAAATGGGTTAGTATAATTATGAGTACATAATAGTGCCATAAATGGTAAATATACATGTCAGATATCATGATTGTAGTTATTAATTCTTTTATACTACTTGCAAATAAACACATGTAGCTATGTTTGCTTGTCTTAATATTATCTCAAGTTAGTGTATTATACCATTTTTTTTAATGACACACACAATGCTTTAAAAGAGAATCTGTTCTCATTAATTATGCTGTATCACTCCATTTACTTTAAACTTTACTCTGAGGATTCTCCAGACTACAACAAACAGAAGAAATCTCAGAATACAGCACATACATAACTCAAGCAATTAATTATAATAATGTCCTACATTACTAGATGCATAAAATTGTAAAAATCATTACATCAGATGAGGGGATGTGCACACTAACAGAATGAAAAATTTTCTTCATACTGCAGATTATCCTCTCCTCCTTGCCTTTTTATCCAGCAAGTGGCAGGGAAGTTCAAATGACTGCTCACATTGTAGCTTTAGTTCAAGTCACGGCTCAGCCTCACAAAGGCACAACCGACAATTCCAGATGTTCATTAGTCACGGCACCATGGAGACAGACCCCACTGATCAGTTTGTAAGCTGCGGGCAGATCATGAAATTGTCTTGCCACCATACCGATAAACAAAGTATAATATGTGCTATTAGTTCAGAGCTGAAGATACAGTGAAAATATTCACTTCAAAAATCGAACAAGACACATGCAAGAAACAATATATATATTTTTTTTTAAAGAAGAAAATACAAACTCTGCAGACATAAACAAAGGTAGGTGGTAATGTAGACGAGAGCCTGATTTTTGTGGTGATGTTACCTTCTTTGATTATTGCATGGGGCAGACCCACGCTGGTTGAAATTATGTCTAGAGTTTTACAGCAACGGATTGGACTAGCCAGAGGCTTGGAACCTTGTGGATTTGTGGCTCTTCAGAAGTGCTTCTGTATTGGAATGTGTTTGTGTTTGCCTTTATTTGTTTTTAATAAAAAAAACTTGAAGAAAAAGTTTCTGCCTTGGTAGATTTTCTTTGGAATCCCAGAAAGGGCTCTTGAGGGCTCTGTGGCTCTTTTGTGATGATAAACCAAAGCTTTGAGCTTGTCCCAGTTGGAATTCCAGACACTAAAGAAGCCAACTTTAATTATTATTATTGTTGTCTACAGAACTGAGCCTCTTTTTGATTATTCAGGTTTATACTAATAGTCTTCTAAACATATTAGTTTTTTTTTTAATTTCAGCTAAGCTGAAAAACTACAAAACTAAGCAAGGGAAACTTTGCAATAGAGTTTCAAAGATGCCAAGTTTCTTTGTCTGCATGGTGGGTACCTGTGGTGTGGCATGTTTTTTTTTTTTTTTTTCCAGAGGGAAATGTTAATAAAAGTAGGGCCTGCAGTGAAGAACAAGTTTCACAAACTTGTAGAAGAGATTATTATCTGGGAGAAGATGGCAGCTGAGATAAGCAGAGTCTTTGTGAAAGAAGAAATTTATTGCAATATCTGACTCTCCAACTGAGACATTAATGAATATGAAGCTGATCATTGAATCTTAGCATTATATAAAGAAACTTAAAGATTTCCAAATCCAGTCTTAATCTTCTGCAAGAAATAACTGTACCATGATTCAAACAGATTACTCAGTTTCTTCCTTAAGCATATTTCCTAGTAGAGAATTTGGTACTATACAAGATAACCCTTTTCAATTGAAAATTCTGACAGGAAGTTCAGCCTCATACAGGGTCAAAATTATTTCATTTTAACTCTGCCCCGTTAATCACGCTTCTGTCCTCTGAAGTTACTCCTTCTTGCATGTATTACCTGTTATTTATTGAAGACAGTTATTATTCCATCCTGTTCCTGAAAGCCTTCTCTCATCGAGTCTTAGCTCCTGCAGCCATTCCTTTTCTTAAGTTAAATCAAGTCAAATTAACATTACTTAATACTGACTCTGAGCCATACACTGTGGTTGGATCTTAGAATACAAAGTTTGACGGTCTGTGTTCTTAAGAAGATTACAATGGGACAGGAGGACATATAACTTATCTTTGCAATCCATTCTCACAGATGCTAGAAGAAACAGGCATGGACTGGATGGTGGCCAGGGAGTGATTAGATCTGCTGAGGGAAGCTGGGAAATTCTTGTTTAAACAACAGCATTTTCCAAATAAAAAATTAGGGGAAGACATTCCAGGTGAATTAAAATATTGTGTAAAGAATAGCTGTGTGAGCACAAAGTTGTGCTAAGAGAGAGCATCACATATATTATAAAAATTTTTATATCAAGCTTGAATGAACCCACACATTTCATTAACATAAAATCAAGCTAGGGGCTCTTTTCCAATCTTCCACCCTATCTTGAATTTCCATCTCCTCTCAAAAATGTTTATTTTGCTTTTTCTTGTTTAAGAATTATTCTACTTCATAGAGCAGGCAGAGTGGAATAGGAGTTGAGAATTCTGTTTTTTGGTTGTTTTTTTTTTTTTTTTTTTTTTTTTCCACAATTTCTTAAACCCCACATCCTCCTATCTCAATCAAATGGTCTATCCCTTCTTCTTCTTCTGTTTTTTTTTTTTTTTTTTGATTGGAGGATAATTCCTTTACAACGTTGTATTGATTTCTGCCATGTGACAGTGCAAATCATTATATATATATATCCCCTCTCTCTTGAGCCTTCCTCCCCTCTCCCATCCCACTCTTCTAGGTCATTGCAGAGCACCAGGCTGGGTGCCCTGTGTTACATATCAGCTTCCCACCAGCTATCTATTTTTCACATGACAGGGTATCTATGTCAATGCCACTTTCTCAATTCGTTCTAGCCTCTCCTTCTTAATGCCTGAGCCCAACAGCTCTAAACTGCTTCTGTTCTTCTGATTTTCAGTTCATTCCAGGCTTTGTTCTTAAAGCCTAGTCTTTTCTTACTCTTCTGCTTATCTGTGATTACTTACTCTTCCTGTGTTTCTAAGGTTTATACATGTAAAATATTCCTTGAGAAAGTAATCAGTGCTTTTAAAGTTAGTTATAATAGTTAATGAGGTTACTATTATCAACCACTGTTCCAGGAGATGTAGATACATTATTTGATTCAACCTTTATAATAGCCTTACAAAGTGATCGGTCTTATTATTTACAGATGAAGACATCAGAGAGGACTGGCAATTTAGCCACAAACCTTGACTCCAGTGCTGGTTTTCTTATTCAACACACTGTAGTGATCATTCTGTAACTTTAGATCGTTTCCCTTTTTACCACCATGGGCCATTGGTAAATTTAAGTGAGAAAACTCCACTTTTACTTTACTTGGTCTGTTTTCTTTTCCTCCTGTTCTGGAGTCTATAGCCATGTAAACAAATCCCATTTGTGGTTTTGGCCAAGTACCAATTGAACACCTCCTGAATGCAGATGCTTTGAGGCACATGCTAAGTCGCTTCAGTCGTGTCCGACTCTGTGTGACCCCAGAGACGGCAGCCCACCAGGCTCCGCCGTCCCTGGGATTCTCCAGGCAAGAACACTGGAGTGGGTTGCCATTTCCTTCTCCAATGCATGAAAGTGAAAAGTGAAAGTGAAGTGGCTCAGTTGTGCCCGACTCTTAGCGACCCCATGGACTGCAGCCCACCAGGGTCCTCCATCCATGGGATTTTCCAGGCAAGAGTACTGGAGTGGGATGCCATTGCCTTCTCCATGAGGCACATAGATGTACCTAATAAATAAGAAGTTTTCTAAGAAACTAAATTTTTGGCATAATTGCTGCAATCAAATAACTTATTTCTTTGAATTAATGGTTCCTATAAGTTTTGCTTATATTAAAAGATTTACAGTCAAATCAAGAATGATAAAGTCAGTACCAAAATTTAAACTTAAAATTATAAAGTTATAAAAATACACATGAAACATCTTCCTTAACTTTAGAAATCCAATATTTTACATGTTTTTTGCCGATCTCCTAACTTTCCACACTCACAGTCCCTCATTTTGCCCAGGAATGCCCGTGGGAGGGCCACAGATCTTGCCATGTCTTTAGCCTTTAAATATCTTGGCCATTATTTTTGACCTAAAAATAACCAGTGCTTGGGGGTCATCACAAAAATTTGTTGGCAGATACTAAAAACACAAATGGGAAATTCTGTTGCATTAGTTTTTTTTATAAGATGTGAGAAATATGATTTATCAAAGTAAAGGACACACTTAGGAGACGTCTGTGGATAAAAAGGATGGCAACTTATTGGAAGGCATCAGGGGAAATTGAGCTGGAAGAAGAACAAACAGAAGCAAAGTTGGAGGCTTTGTTAAAGAAAAGTACACTTGTTATTAGTCTGCATGATATAAATCTTTTTGAAGAGAAATAAGCTCAGAAAGCAGACAGTGTCTGTCTCTTGTGCCTGAAAACATTAGAAAGAAAATGGGAACATAAACGTTTTATCAAATGACCAGTGAATGAAGCAAGTTACATCTTCCGAAAAGGCAAAACGGAAGCAATAGGGATGGTGATCATTCTGAAGGAAAATGCAGGCTGTATTAGAAGCAATGCAGTAATTTTTAAATGATCTCCTACATAACTGTTTTTCTTATGTAAAAGAAGTCATTGAGAGTGTTTCTGATCTTGTTCATAATTCTGTGATTTCTTTTCATGTGAAAAGGCCTGTCAGTCGTGTAGAAACCGGAATAGTGTCCTTTGCCAATCCCAGAGGAGGAGAAAGAAATAATTCCCTTGGAGAAAGAAGAGGGGAGAAAAAGGTGTGAAGAGTGTTGAAGTCAAGGAATGCTGTTTTGGCATCTCATCCATGTCAGTGACAGCAGGTGGAAAAGACAACCAAAGAAAGGGCAAGGAAGTCAGGAGAGCAGGCACAAAGAGGGAAACAAATCCATCTGCCCTGTGCTTCATTAATCAAGTCACAAATACTTGCTGCTGAGAAATGCTAATCTTCTCACTGCCCAAGGTAGCCTCCCTCACAAGAATGTTTTCAAGGGCTGGTATATCTAATGACTGAACCATTTAATAAATTACTTACTTACGATACTATAAAAGCCAGTCCAGCAGCTGTGACTTACATGTAAAGCACTAAATCCTTATACCTGACTTTCTAAAGGTTCCTCTAAATCATATTTAGTGACAGGGTGAGGTACACAGGAATCAGGATTTAGTGGCAGGGCATACTTCATGCTGTTTCGGGTAGGTCAGGAGGTCTAACTTGGATTTCTTCCCAGTAACCTGATCTAGGTGAATCAGCAGGTTATAAATGAAAGTCAGTTTCTAAGACTCCCAATTTTCTTTAACTATCAGAAACTTTATAGGAACATGGTGAGAAACAGGAGAAGACCAAGAGATAATAAATTCCATCGACAATGCAATTTCTCCTTCCTAAAACAATGTGAAATTAGTGCTATTTTGTATAGGCTAAATATTAGTATCAGTTCCTGAGGTTTTTATTTCTACTGTTAGCCAGGAAAAATACTCCATATGACTGAGAAGTGTTTCAGAGTTCATATTGCCTTTTCTGTGTGTGTGTGTGTGTGTTAGTGACTCAGTTGTGTCCGACTCTTCATGACCCCATGAACTGTAGCCCTCCAGGCTCCTCTGTCCAAAGGGGTTTTCCAGGCAAGAATACAGGAGTGGGTTGCCATTTTCTCCTCCAGAGGATCTTCCTAATCCAGGGATCGAACCCAGATCTCCCACACTGAAGGCGGATTCTTTTCCATATGAGCCACCGAGGAAGCCTCTGCCTTTTTCACTGGGTCACAAAAGATAACATTCAATAGTGAGTTCCTCAAGGGCAGTTTCTAAGACTTTCATATATTTTTATCACTCAGAATATGAAAATACCTCCCTAACATGTTAAATCATAGGAAAGAGAAAGAAGGGGAAGACAAAGGAAAACAGAATAGACTTCACATTTAAAGCACTGAAACTCACTGCCTTGTTTCATCCTCACGACAACTCATGGATGAAGTAAGAAACTTCAGCTCAGGGTCATAATAACTATGATAAAATTAGTATTTGATCCTAGCTTTGTCTGATTTGAAAGCCTGAGCTCATTTCTCTGGAGGGAAATCTCTGAGTATAAGCAAAACTTCCAGTGCCCCTGAAACTATGGCTTACTGATAGCTGTATTCTTGTCCTATACATGGCATGGCTCTGCACCAGTTTGTGGAGTATCTGCTGCTGCTGCTGCTAAGTCACTTCAGTCATGTCCGACTCTGTGCGACCCCACAGACGGCAGCCCACTGGGCTCTTCTGTCCCTGGGATTCTCCAGGCAAGAACACTGGAGTGGGTTGCCATTTCCTTCTCCAATGCATGAAAGTGAAGAGTGAAAGGGAAGTCGCTCAGTTGTGTCCAACTCTTAGCAACTCCATGGACTACAGCCTACCAGGCTCCTCCATTCATGGGATTTTCCAGGCAAGAGTACTGGAGCGGGGTGCCATTGCCTTCTCCATGTGGAGTATCAGTCCTTCTCTATTATTTCCAATGAAAGGACTTCTGGATTGGCATAGCATGGTAAATCTAAGAACCTGCATTTATAAAATCTCAGAGAAGTCCAATGGTCTCACAGGCACCACGAGTAACATGTTCCCCTCGTTGTAAAAAGGGCCATAGCACTTTGCTGTTATTGAACCCCATGAACACATTAAGACTCTTCAGTCACTTTGTGGGTAAGTGTAGGAAAATCACATGAAGTATGAAAAACCATCTCAATGTTCTCATTGTATCAAAATGATAATAATAATAATAATAACCATAGTGACACATAGGTATGCAGTAAAGATTGGCAAGCTACCATATGCAAAGTGTAAAAGCAACACAAAGCACAGAATAACCATTTGGTCAATGCTAACTTTTATTAATGCTATTTTTATAACTGTGATTTTGATAATTAGGTTTCTGTTCTCTTAGATGAGTTCACTAGCTCCAGAATCCTAAAGTAAAATATTTGCTTCTCTTTTCTTCCCTTCCAGTGTCAGCTTCATTTGTTTGTCTTGTATTCCAGGAGAGTGACTAAAGAAAATTACTAAAGAAAATAACATGAATAAGATATAGTAGATATGAAACTACTTATATTTGCAAACTCAGTCCTCAGTAACTTGTGGGTTTATAAATAGGTCAGTATTTCAGCCCCACATGTACCAAAATAATAATTAAAATTCAGTTTCTACATATTGGCTCCCCAACCCTCCCTCACACCCCAAAATAACTAAACATAGGAGACCATGACTATAGCTAAATAACAAAGCTCTGCCATTATTGCTTACCTTTTTCTGAAGGTCTTACTGCATTTTAGGAATGTCCACCCTTGATCTAGCTAGTCCACTGCTCTGAAATGTCTGATTTTATTTTATATTTGTCATGTACTGGGGTGAGGACAGGTAGGTAAAGGTTAGGCTGTGTGGTATCCAGAGGGTAGAAACTGAAACCCCCTGTTTCTCACAGCCCAGGTGTGGTGCAGACAGCCCTGGCTTCCACATTTCCTCACCGTGCCCTAAAGATGACCTTAACCCTGACATAGAAAGAGAAGCGACATGACTGTGGAAGGCTCTTGTCAGCTGTCTATGTCAGACGGAACACCAGGGCTGTATCGCATTGCTCTCCCCTGTGTAGTAACACTCCCAGTTTCTCCAGGTTGACCTGGACTCTGTGAAGCCATGGGAAGGTCAAAGTTAATCCTCAGTGCCCCTCAGACTCCTTTTATGAGTCCGTGCCATGAAGCAGTGGGAAAGCGACTCAGTTCAACCCTCTCCCTTCTATTCCATCTTGAAACCTATTGGAAACAACTGTTTTCTTCTAAGATATTTCACCCAAATGCATTCTGTCTTTTATATCTCTTGCACTAGTTTCATTACATAATAAATAAATAAATACATATAAAATATGTATACATATACATATATTTGTACATACACAAAATGCTGAAGTTAAAGCAATATGTCTGTTACCTCAACAAACTGTGTTTCCCTTGCACTGCTTAATCATTTTTCATATATTCCATATCTTTACCAGTTACAAACCTGGTGGTGATGAGAAAAGTATCTTTTGGGCTTCTTTAAAGAGTACATGTCCTTATTTTTTTTTCCTTTAAGACAGATGTTCATGCTTATATGATATGTAGGCTTTATAAGGTTCAGGTAGAAGAATGCTTTTTTTTTTTTTCTGTATTTCTCAGGATGGAATGATAGAAAATGATCAAACCAGGGAATGGAAGAGTTTAAGCAAATGGAATTTTCTTCACCAAAATTTATTGAAACAACATGGACAGGTTTTATTCTTTTAAAAATGATGAGTAAAGTTTAGCTTTATAAAAGTATTTCTTGCAACCCTTTAATTAAATTCAAGTCTTATGCAGTATAATTCAAGTCTTATGTGGTGTAGCCTCTTCTTTGCAAGAATGAAGAGTTTTAGGGAAAGAGTCATTTCTCAAATGCTTACTTGTTTTCTTTAGTAAGTTCAGCCTTAATTTAGAAAATTCCCTGTGACCCTCTCTTCATTTTTTAAGGTCTCTGAATACTGAAAATAGGAAATGAAGGAACAAGACCTCAGATAGATTTCATAAGCTTGGTGGAAGATCCATATCAACTCATGGAAGTGTGATGTCTTAACAGAGGTAAAGTGGTTCCCTGTTAATATTGTTTGCTCATAGATACTTCCTCAGAAAGGTGACCAAGAAGAAAACCAACTTCCATTGCAGATCCGCTCTTACAACATTACTCTGTTGAGCATTCATATATTGAAGGGGAATATTTATGAATTCATTCTTACTACCTAAGAGGGATTTATGTAAACTGATGACTAATGACAAGTTTCAGGGTGGCGTGACTTACGTTCAAAAGAGGTTTACTCAAAAGAGGACATTTCCACTTAATCTCAAAATCTGAGCCTAGGCTCAATGAATGGTAGGTCACGGACCTTAGGCATGTTAGCATGGCTCATGTTGGACTTCTTGGTACAGCAGAAAAGGCCCAGCACTGGCGATGCTTTTTTAGCGGTTGATCTTGAAGGTAGCCATGGCTGCATTACCATGGACATCAAGAGGACAAGCAGCTTTTCACTGTTTTCACTTCTTTCCTTACGTGATTTCCTGGGAAATGTATCTTCATTTGTAATAAGGTTTTGAAAATTTTACCAAGATGTCAGCATAAGCCATTTCTTTTTAAATAAATGCCTCCAATATCTGACGTGTACATATAGGCCAGTGTGAGCCAACCATGCCGTTAGGAAACTAATAAATATGTCTCCTTCATTTTCTATTAAAGAAGAAAAAGCAAGACAATATTGCTTGTGCCAGATCAGGTTTTGACTGGTATGTGTTTATCCTTTACATAACAAGTGTATTTTATAAGAAAAAACACAGGGGAAATATTTTTATTTATTTTATTAGTTGTACAAAAGCCATATTGGCAACTGAAGAACTAATAAACTGAAATTGTCTCATGTGGTTCTTATTATGGAATCAAATATTAATGTAAAAGGCAAGCACACACCAATCATAACCCCATCTGGCTGAAAGAACAGGAAAATGTGGCTCCATTTTCATTAGTGAAGAGAGGCATATATTTCATGATGTGTTCAAGACTGGCTCTAAAGGCACTCTCAGAGCACTGCAGCATTTTGTACCACTCAGGGGTGCCATATCTCCTGATACAGGTTAATTTAATTGACATGGTTTGGAGGGAGAGGGTAGCTCTCAGGTCTTGCAACAGCATAAACAGAGCACCAATAGAGACTACAGCAGCTTCTCTTGAGATTCTGGGACACAAAGCAAGCTGAACCATTACATGACATATACAACTCTTGCAATATACCCTTGGTTTATTTGCAGCAAGTAAGTTGACATGCATGCAACCACCAAAATTTCATTCCAGAATGTTTAGTCTTTTCAATAACCAGACAAAATCATTCAAGCACTGGAATCAAAGACTGCATGCATAAATCTTTTTTTACTTCTTTCAGTACTGTTTTCAGTTTATCTCAAAGGAAATTTAAGGGTCAGTCAGTTCAGTTCACTTCAGTCACTCAGTCGTGTCCGACTCTTTGCGACCCCATGAATTGCAGCACGCCAGGCCTCCCTGTCCATCACCAACTCCCGGAGTTCACCCAGACTCACGTCCATCGAGTCAGTGATGCCATCCAGCCATCTCATCCTCTGTTGTCCCCTTCTCCTCCTGCCCCCAATCCCTCCCAGCATCAGAGTCTTTTCCAATGAGTCAACTCTTTGCATGAGGTGGCCAAAGTATTGGAGTTTCAGCTTTAGCATAATTCCCTGCAAAGAAATCCCAGGGCTGATCTCCTTCAGAATGGACTGGTTGGATCTCCTTGCAGTCCAAGGGACTCTCAAGAGTCTTCTCCAACACCACAGTTCAAAAGCATCAGTTCTTCGGTGCTCAGCTTTCTTCACAGTCCAACTCTCACATCCATACATGACCACTGGAAAAACCATAGCCTTGACTAGACAGACCTTTGTTGGCAAAGTAATTTAAGGGTAGCTATTATCAATGAGGGCTTACCAGGTGGCGCTAGTGGTAAAACAAACAAACAAAAAACCTGGCTTACAAATGCTGGAAACGTTAAGAGGGGCCCAGGTTTGATCCCTGGGTCCAGAAGATCCCCTGGAGGAAGACGTGGCAGCCCACTCCAGTAATTTTTCCTGGAGAACCCCATGAACAAAGAAATCTGATGGGCCATGGTCCATAGGATTTCAAAGAGTTGGACATGACTGAAGCCACTCAGTGGGTCCATGCATGCATTATCAGTGGAAGGTAGGCATTCACTTGGAGGGGGCTGAGTCAGCAAGACACTGCACTAATCAATTGTCCCTGAAACAACATGATGTGGTCACTTGGGCCTCTGGTAAGCTGTGACACATTCTTTATTAGGAAAAGAAGTAAGTTCTGATCATCAAAGTTGGATGCTTCTGGCTTCTCTTTGTCACTTGCTGTTAGATATGTGTGTGTTTTTAAACCTGCTCGTGAATAGGTGGTTGAATGATCATATCACCCCAAAATATGTGAGTTTCCTGACTTTTGACCAGTATGTGCCACAACTGGGATGGAATTATTTCCCTTTCCTGAATTTGTTGAAGAGTGAAAAAAGATGATAAATTAGTTCTTAACATATTTTGTTTAATTAGTTTTAGACTTATGTATGACATTGATTATTGATTTATTTGGCAGGAAAATAAATTTATTTGCAGAAGAAGACTGCAGTCACACAATAGTCTAGATTTATGATCCTCTTTTAAAAATCCATTCTTTTTGTGAGCAATCTTTTAAAATGTAGAGTCAACAGACAAAAAAAATGAAACCTTGACTAATAGAATTGTTTATAAAATAATAATACTAACAAGTGTTTATATCAACTGTGTCCTTAATTACTGGGTGCATTGAGAATCCATACTGCTGGACCTATTTACTTGGTAACTAAATGGTTGACTGAAGATATTACTGGAACTGAAATGACCACTCCATTGGATAATGGAATAATTGAAGATAATATTAAACCCGTTCTCCTAAGGATCTAGAACTAGAACCTTCTTTGCCCTCTTGGTATCTACTATATTTGGGACACCACGAGGTCAAACGTAAAATGCCTGACTGGCTTCTGACACCAGATTTATTCTCCTTTATTGAGAAAGACTGATAAAGAAAAGCGGGCGAATCCCTGGCTCTGGAATCAGGAGAACCTAGACTTGAATATTAGATCTTCTACTTAATAACTATAGCACAATTATTACTTTCTTTTGGAAGTCTAATGAGAGAATGAACCTCTATTTCTTTGCACTGATCACTGAGGAAGGCTGTCTTATCTCTCCTTGCTATTCTTTGGAACTCTGTATTCAAATGGGTAAATCTTTCCTTTTCTCCTTTGCTTTTTGCTTCTCTTCTTTTCACAGCTATTTCTGTTTTATCCCCACGTCCTTGTCCCTGAATGCTGTAGAATAGATAATCAAAACATATATTTTAGGGGAAAATAGATGAATGAACTAATATATCAGAAGTTAATTTTTTAATTTATAAAATATAGATACTAATATTTATTATACAGTGTTAAGGACTAAATATGGTATTATATGTAAAACCTAGAGAAAATTTTTATGTAGCACGGTGGATGTTAGAAATGTCCAATGATATTTATTTATTTAACAGATTATCCACTTACAAAAACAAGTACTTTTTTCCCCATCTGGTATCTTTGTTTACAACACTTAACAATTTATGAGATCCTT
This sequence comes from Bubalus kerabau, assembly GCF_029407905.1. Taxonomy (NCBI): domain Eukaryota; kingdom Metazoa; phylum Chordata; class Mammalia; order Artiodactyla; family Bovidae; genus Bubalus; species Bubalus kerabau. Next base: position 32,486,123 of record NC_073632.1, on the reverse strand, counting down.
GAAGGTGAGGATGAGATAAACTTTGAAGAAAGAAGAAAAATGTGGATTCAAAATTAATATGATGTATCTTTGGAAGACATACACACACCCAAATATTTTTGTTTCTCAGAATACCTACGGCCTGACCAATGCTTATATATCTTCATTGACTCCTCCTAGAGGACTTTTGTACACAATTCGAAAATTGATAAATTACATTGTAAAATGCATTGCAATTCAATTCACATGAATTCGACAGGACTGGAGAGAGGGGTATACAACAGCTAAATGCTTTCTTTCCTGAAGATAATATTTTTTTCTCTTGATCCATGTTAGCCATGTAGTATAGACTAGCATGAATAACAAAAGAGACTAGTTTGGTAGAGGTCATTTTACTGCTGTGTTACTCATTGCAACAGAACCGAGAGGAACAGTGAGGTCGGTGTGATCAAGAGCCCTGCAGACAAGGGAGACAGAAACAAACCAAGCCTAGCTCTAAACGGCACGGCTTCCAAGAACTGCTGCCTTTGTAGCAACGCAGCTCAGCAAGGACTGAGGGCACACATCTTCTGTAACAGCTTTTGGGGCTGCAGATGTGGCCGTCCCAAGGCCTCCTATGGATGGGCCACTGATTAATCCTTTGAACAGTGTTGCTTCTGTTTCTGAAGGCGAGGCTGGAGCTCAGCACAGCTGCCGTGCCAAGCCACTAGAAAGGAAAACCAGAACCGGCACTGATCTTTCAGTACTGTGTTCCCATCTATGATGTTTATTCCTCTAAATCTTTTAACAATTAAAATACTCTCAATTAGTATACAAGCATCTTTATGATTTGCTATATTCTTTCAACTTTCAGTGTAACATTATTTATTTTAACTTCGATTTACTTTTGATGTGGTGCATGTATACAATTCACCACAGAACCCGTTTTTAACATTTAACAGGATGCTTCCTTTTTCCTTTCTCAAACTATTTTAAATCACATGTTTCACATTTTCGTTGGATTCAGATATGTTTTCAGCAGATAGACAGTAAAACAAACAGAAGTAAATTGATTTTGGGAAACAGCAGAGATGCAACACAAGGCAAAAGTTCAATTTACACTTTTTATGTTTCTCTTCTCTCTCTCTTTTTTTTTTTTTTGTGCCTCAGGATACACTTTTCATTTTAACAGATAAGATCATCTAAACTAGAGGATACAGACAGTTTAGCATTTTCCTACTATTGATGGTCTCTTCTTTGTCTGAATTATAAGCACTTCTTTAACAGTTAGTATATTAAGAGAGAGTTGTAACACAAAATGTTGTGTTTATTTAAAATACAAAGCATAGCTACCACTACCAACATCAAGAACAAAAATTCTTTGCTAAAAACAAGTAAATTTTAAAAAGTCTAAAATTGCTTTTGGTTTTAAAAATCTAGTTAGTCTTCGTCACTTCAGGTCAGATAAAAGTCAGATAACATTTCTAACTGCCCACCAAACATGAGACCCTTCCCCCAAGAACTTAATCTTAGCATTACATGTTAGCTCATTGGGAAGACTTTCTCCCTGTTGTTCCACAGTGTTTTCAGTGAGTGGAATTCTGGAAATAAAAATGGAATTCTCCAGGCAGGAATACTGGAGTGGGTTGGCTTTTCCTTCTCCAGGGGATCTTCCTGACTCAGGGATCAAACCTGGATCTCCTGCATTGCAGGCGGATTCATTACCATCTGAGCCACCAGGTAAGCCTAAGTTTAGTGTGAGTTCTCCTTTATCCCACATCCCTTACTTACATCAAGCTCATTTTCAACCCCTTGTTTGGATAAGACTCTCATTTCCTGGGTGACTATATTAGTTTCTATTGCTTCTTTTCAAATTACCATAAATTTAACAGCTTAAAACAGCCTCATTTATTAGCTCACAGTTCTGTGGATCAGAGGTTTGCAGTGTATGGCTGAATTCTCTACTCAGAGTATTGGAAGTCTAAAATCAAGGTGCTGGCCACACCAAATTCTTATCTGGAGTCTCTGGGGAAAACCTTTTTCTGTTTATTCGTGTTCTTGGCAGATTTCAGGTCCTTGCAGTTGGAGGACTGATGTATCCATTTCTGTACTGGTTGCCCTCAGCTCCTCAAGGTCCTCTCAGGTCTTTTCCACATGGCTCCCAGACACAGTTCACAAACAGATGCTCCCAGCGTCTGTTCATGGAATTCTCCAGGCAAGAATACTGGAGCGGGTTGTCATTCCCTTCTCCAGGGGATCTTAACCCAGGGCTCGATCAGGGGGTCTCCCATATTGTAGGCAGATTCTTTACCATCTAAGCCACCAGGGAAGACCCTGGACCTGAATAGATGAGGCAATATTAGATTTCAAGCAGGTGCCAAAATAGAATGAGACTTGGAAATCTCAGGGAAGAGAATGAGTGTATCTGCCCTGTGGGAGTATAGAAGGGATGTGAGATTTTGTGGCCAGAGGTTAGACTGACACACTGTATTTTCCAAAGATAGCTTGCATGCTTTCCTTATAGTCAGATAAAAGTCGGATCACATTTCTAACTGCCCTCAAAACCTTAAAACTCTTCCCATTGAATGGGAAAGCCCATCTTTTCTCTTCCTGTACTGGTATGCCTTTGAATGGTATCAAGTAATAGAGAGTATGGAGAAAATGACACTGACTTTGAGGCTACATCATAAAAATGCCATGCACCACTCGTTTGCTCTTTAGGGACATTTGCTCTTGGGACATGGCCACCACCATTCTGTGAGGAAGGCCCCACTAGCTCATAGAGACAGACTATAGGAAGACGGCGCATGCAGGTGTTCTGATCCTCAGCCAAGCTGAGGTTCCAACCAATAGCCAACTCCAACCACCAGATATGTGAGGGAAGATGTCTCCAGATAATTTTAGTTCCAGCTGTTGAATCACGTCAGCCTTAAAGTCTTCCCAGTTAAGATCTCAAACATTGTTGAGCAAAGATCAGCCATTCCTGTTGTTCGCAATATGAATTTCTAACCCACAGAATTTGTGAGCATAATGTAATGATTGTTTTCCTTTAAACTTTGGGTGGCTTGTTATACAGCAATAGTACCTGAAACACTGAAAAATTAAAAATTGTGTAGACAGTTATAAATTGTGTAGACAAACACAGTCCTTCATTTTTTTCATTTAGGCAAAGTCCTTCATTTTTTCATTTTTCAAAAGGCAGTGCCCTTTCAGCATAAAGTATTATATACATTACTGAATCTAATGTTGAAACCAACAAAAATTATTACTAAGTTAAACTGATGCACATTTAATGAGATGCATTGTTCTTATTGTTAAACAAAGAGGTGTAAAGGCAAAATAGTTTAAACAAGATTATAATTTACAAAATAATCAAATTTTTATCCTACCAGTTAGTTTTCAATATTTCTACTTATATTTATTATAATGTATAGATTTCTATGATAGACTGATGTAATACGAAACTGGATACTGCTGACAAGGTTAAATTTCACTGAACTACAGAGTTGGGTTAAGTAGCCCAATCCATCAAGAAAGAGAGTATGTGCCTCTATAATTACTTTAGGTCTGATTATAAGCTGAGTGTAGGAAATAAGAAGTTGGAGGCTCTGTATGAGGCAAGTAGATGGAAGCCCCATGAAAAACTAATAAATAATCTTGCAATGGTGGACTAGAGTGGCTGGAATAGGAGGCGAGACTAAAGGGGTTGTATAGGAATTATCAATGGAACAGAGTTATTTGTTGGGTGGTCCCTTAAGCAATGGGTTGGAAGTTTGCTTTGTGAAAGAGGGTGAATTCATATAAGAGCCTGAGATCAATAACTTCCAATCTGCCTTAATGATACCTTGTTCTTCCTAAATCAGGGATTTGAAGAGATTTACAAGACCTTCTTCCACCAGCATCATGGCCGAAAGAGCACTGGTTTAGACTCATACAGGTCACGTTTTGATATCAGATCCAATTACTTATTTATTAGTTATCAGGTCTTGGGCCATTTATCTTCTTTGAATCTCTTAAAGGAGAATAAGGAAAAGAGGTTAGTATATATTTCCTTGCTAATCTTATCCTTTTCAAGCTAAACTGCTTTTTCTTAAATATTAAATCTGATATATAGCACACAAATATCTTGGTTAAACTAAGAAGTATGTAATCTTTTAGGAAGATTATCAGAAAAATTGTTTGTATTGGAGACTATGTAGTTTTAATCTCAAATTTCCTTATAGAAGCCTCTAACTGTCTTGCAAGAATAATTGATTCTCTTAAATTTACTTTTGGAGAGTCTCATACTGCTTTTCTTCATTGGTAATTTGACCTTGATTTGTTCTGAGTTCTAAAATCACTGATCTGATTTTAGAGCACTGTTCATGTTTCCTTGCTTATTGATATTGCGATTAAAAGCCTCCTTTAATAGGGAGGGAGGTGGGAGGGGGGTTCAGGATGGGGAACACATGTACACCTGTGGTGGATGCATGTCGATGTATGGCAAAACCAATACTTATTGTAAAGTAAAAAATAAAAATAATAATAATAATAATAAAGTTTTTTTTAATAAAATGAAACAGAATATAAGTGAGAAAAAAAAAAATAAAAGCCTTCTTTAGTGTCATTACTAAGGATCTGAAAGGTGGCTTAGTAAAACCCTGTATCAACCAAGAGAAAAAGCAAGTATCTATCCTTTGACCCTAGTAACCAGGAGGTGGACTCCTACAACTTTCTATTTCCATTTATAGATGAATGATAAATGTGATATGAAATCAAATAAACATGCAGAAATTTAGAACAGAGTAAGCAACCAAACAGCAAAACCAAGCATTGGAGAAACATACAAATCTCAACTAGGTAAAAACTCTCAAAATACCAATGGACTGAAAAATTTAGAAAAATAAGGAGGAGAAAGTCCACCTAAACCAACCAACCAACCAACAACAGAGAAAGAAAACCAGAGAATTCCTGGCTACTCTGTGTGGCATTTTAGATGAAGAGTGGGGCTATCAGAGAGGCCCTGATAACTTCTCTTTAGAGCTGCTATAATCATGCCTTTAAGACAAGTCTCTGCTACTCAAGGGACAGAGTTGTACAGTCAATTCCGTTGTGGGACATAGGACTTATTTTCACAGTAGGTCATCATGAACCTACTTCCCTCATCTAAGCCAGCACACAATGAGCACTGGACACTGCACTCCCAGCAATTTGATGTTTCCTATTCAGAAACATCAAGTGATTCAGTGCCCCTAAAGTTATGGGTTATGTGTGCACACTTGCTAGCAAGAATAAACCACCCGGAGAAGGAAATGGCAACCCACTCCAGTGTTCTTGCCTGGAGAATCCCAGGGACGGGGGAGCCTGGTGGGCTGCCATCTATGGGGTCGCACAGAGTTGGACACAACTGAAGCGACTTAGCAGCAGCAGCAGCACAGAGCACCCCACCTTGATACCCCAACACCATTATGAGGCAGAGTATTAGAGACAATTTCAAGATGCCTCGTACTTTTTCTTATTACAATCATGTAGTATTAAACATATGGCCTCACATTATCACAATTTTGCTGCTTGCTCTCCGCTTCAAGCCTGAGATCCCATTCAACTCTAATCTTGTCAATAAATTCCTCGGTTCTCTCCTGCGTGCGTCCATGCTCAGTCATGTCCAACTCTTTGTGACTCCATGGGCTGAAGCCCACCTGGCTTCTCTGTCCATGGAATTCTCCATTCTGGAGTGGGTTGCCATTTCCACCTCCAGGGGATCTTCTTGACCCAGGGATCGAACCCTTGTCTCCCATGTCTCCTGCTTTGCAGTCAGAGCCTTTACCACTGAGCCACCTGGGAAACCATATTCTCCCCTACCCCCTATGCAACCCCATTTCAGCTTCTCATCCTCCAAAATAAGAGAGCTGTTGCCTCTATTGGCTCATTCTAAGGTGAGCACCATAAGTTCTGGGGGTTTTCATCAGGAGAAACTTTGAACCAGAGATGAGAGCCACTTATCCTATGGAGAGGAGTACCCCAAGCAGAAAGGTGAGCACAGGGGAGGCAGAGAAGAGAGCATCTGACTGTGAGCACAGAGGAAGTGTTCGGCCAGAATATTCAGAGACATTAAGATTAAAGGAGAGAGGTGTGAAGAGGGGAAGAAAGAGCTGAGGCTCTGTCTCCCTCACCCCAGGTACCTCTGAAGTGCCTTCCGAATGTTGCTTTCACACTCCAAAATGCTGAAACCAATCTATCTGTGGCTTCACTTTTAAGTAACTAATGCTTTTAAATGGAGATTAAATGTCAAATAAGTAAGGGAGGGAACACATTAGGGTTATAATGCAAACTCCTAAGAGAGGTAACACATCGGTGTGAATCAAGCTCAGTCAAAATGTAAATAATGATATTTGATTACTTCCTACTGTTTCAGAGGAGAAGCATGGAGATGTATCAGGAAGCAAAAGGTGGAAACAGAAAGGCTGGCTGTTCCCCATTCCCACCACACCCCCACCCCCTTGCTTGCCTTCTATTTATCATGTATGTTTATACTGTGTAGTTACTGTACATTGTCCATACACACCATATTTAAGGCCAAACTCATGAGCTTCCGTAGATACTAACTACATTTCATTTCGAGGTCTCTGTTTTTTTGTTTTGTTTCCTTTTTTTCATCTCTTGCCATCAGGAGCAGAGTCTCTGTTTCAGTCCCAAATGTAACATGGGGGGCTTGGGATGTAATCTTTGGAAGACCCAGCTAATTTATTTAATAAATAAACAAATTGAGTGAGTTATCTTACAATAATGTGTATAATCCTGGTTGGACATAAACAGTTTGCCTTGGTCCAAAGCATAGGAAATGAGTAAACAGAAATTAAATTAACTATAATAAATGATTATACTGTTTTATAGTTTTGTCACAAATCTATGGCTTCACACACCTTCACGTATATTATTCTCTCATATAATCATCCCCAATTTCAGGATGATGAAACTAAGGCCCAGACAGTTTAAGCAACTTTCTGTGCTCCAGCAAGGAAGGAATTGGTAGAGCCAGCCTTGAGACGCCAGACATTTGACTCTAGTTCCCACGTTCCTTCCATTTCACAAGAACTGCTTCCTGTTTATGCGACCTGGGTAGAGACTCATAGAGAAGCAGCAGCAGTCAACAGTGGCTTTTGATGTTGCCAGTCTTTGAGTTCTGTACCATAAAATAAACCCTGTTTATTTTAATATTATATTGTAAAAAGAGTTGCCCTAGACAACTGATAAGACATTCTGATGTTGTTGTGCATTTTCTTTTTGCCAAAAAGATACCTCATACAGAACTCATGATCTAGGGCTGCTAAATATACTGGAATAAATCATAAAGAAAAACCAGAATTTCCATGTTTTTAAAAGGTTTGCTCTTTATCCCTTAGTTTAGGATAATATGATTGAAATACTAGCTTTCATGTATTTTGAAGCTAGAGAAATACACCCCATTGTAGGGCAAGTATAAGTCATTTCAGTGGGTAAGTTTAGTTTCTGTAACTTCATAAAAAGGCTAACATTTATCTGGTGCTAACCATTTGCCAAAGACTGTTCTAAACGTCATCAAATGGATCAACTCTTTTAATTCTCGTAACACTGCCATATGAGCTGGGTAATATTATTAATTTGCATTTTACTGAGGAAGAAACTGAAACCTCACAATGTCAAGAAACTTCTCTAAGAGTTCACAGTTAGCGAGTGGCAGAGCTGGAACTTGAAGCCAGGTGATCTGGCTCCAGAATCCAGGCCTCAATTTTAGGGTAGCTTCCCCATCTGTAACTGTTCAGTTACTGTGCATTGTCCATACACACTGTATTTCATGCCAAACTCACAGGCTTCCTTAGATACTAACTGCATTTCATTTTGATGTCTGTATTTTTCCCCTTGTTTTTCACCTCTCGCACTCCAGAGCAGGGTCTCTATTTCAGTCCCAAATGTAACACAGGGCTTGGGATATAGTCTTTGAAAGATCCAGCTAATTTATTTAATAAAGAAACAGATGAGTGAATTATCATGTGATAATATTTATAAACCTGGTCCCACATAATTTTCTGGGAGAAGAGGTTCTGTTTAAAGCTTTCCCTGAAATGAACTCTATAGGGAGGTCACGGAGGAAAAGTACAGGAATGTAACTGGAAAACTGGAATGAGTGCATAAACTAGCAGTGTTTAGTAAGTAAATGAATTTCCTTGGGCTTTAGTTCCTTACCTATGAAATAAAGTTTTGGCTTCTGATTTCTTTGAAGCCTCTCAGTTTAAAATCATATGATCTTATGATTCCTTAAATTATAACAGAATTTCAGTGACCCGTTTTTAAGCATTAAGCATTTCATTTCTGTCAGTTGACTTTTGCTGGGCTCAGAAGTATCATATCTTTCTTCCTTCTCTTTCTCTTTCTTTTCCTCTCTCTTTCAAAGCAATAAGTGATTCCCCAAGTGGTGCAGTTATTTTTCAGACTCTCTCAGAGTTGAAATTATTTACCACATAAAAAGCCCAAACCAGAGCAATGACTTCTCCCTTACAAAGTATTCACAAGCTGGTCAACCAAGATTAAAAGTGGAAAATACATCTTTGCTCATAAGGGGACATTGGTAAAGATTAAATAGGTTTCTCTGAAGTTCAGGGGGTGAAAGCCATATTACATCATTATCAAAGCTAGACATTTTTCTTCAACTAATGGGTAACAAGAGAGCCATCTTCTTTCCTTGCTGTGCATGTGGAAATCTCTTGGACAATAGTGGAAATGTTGCATGACGAAGTGATCATAAGATGCTTCTTCTGCTTATTTATTTATTTGATTTATTAAATCTTCTTGAGCCTCTGGAGTCATGAACATAACTGTAAAAAATACCAGTGTGCATAAATCTCCATCTCTTTCCCAACCTCACAGCGGGGATTCTCCATATCAATCAGACAAAAGCCTGGATTCAGCCCAGCGTATTAATGAAAGCTGTATTCTCATTTTGCAGTCCTAAACAGAATTACATTTGTTAACACATTTTCCTCTCTGATCATTGTTCAAAATGCCTCAGGTTTTCTAATGTTTATTTTGTTTCCTCTAATTCATTTTCTACTTCCAAGAGTAGATTTTACTACAAAAGGAAGAGGGTTGATGGAAGCTTTTTCTCAACAAGACTTGAGTCTTAAATGCATTTCTTTGGGACGTTTGACCCAAGGCACTAAACACAACTAGGGAAAAGAAACAGGCTGATGATTCTCCTTCACTATATGTATCCAGATTGTCAGTAAGAATGTTGTTGTATTATTAGATTCTACTGAAGCAAGAGGTGTTGATCATCAATAGGTATTGGTTACTTATCTATCCCTGTTTTTGAAGCAAGATCTGAAATTTCCAAGGGTCACTTCAGAGTAAGATCAGTGTCATGGGCATGTGACCTGTGTAATCACATAGGGCAGCAAGATTAGAAGGGATCCATGCTTGTTTCAAAGCTCTGCTAAAGCAGTCTGAACAGTTTTGGAATAGGAGGTCTCACATTTTCATTTTGTACGTGCTAAGTCACTTCTGTCAAGTTTGACTATTTGTGATCTTATGCCTATGGGCAGTAGCCTGCCAAGTTTTTCTGTCCATGGGATTCTCCAGGCAAGACTACTGGAGCAGGTTGTCATGCCCTCCTCTAGGGAATCTTCTTGACCCAGGAATCAAATGTGCATCTCTTACGTCTCCTGCTTTGGCAAGTGAGTTCTTTACCACTAACTCCACCTGGGAAGCCCTGTAAATTGTGTAGTCAGTCCTGCTTGAGAGTTTGATCTAGTTAGGTAATTTCGGTGATGTCACAGATGGCAATTTTACTTTTGTACCAGGGCTAACCAAACTGGAAGGGTGATAGCAGATGCCCTTCTCTGATCTTCACATACCCAGAGCTGGATAATGGACCATGTGGTGACCACCTTGAAACCCAAAGACACCATTTTTCTCATTTTTAAGGATAAGAAATCTGAGCCTCAGAGATTTGAAAAAGCTTTTCTGAAGTTACACAAACAGTAAATATTGGAGACAGAACTTAGACTTGTGCCCTCAGCTTCAAAGGTCCATATTCTCTCCTCTACACCACACCATTCCGCGAACGTTTGCTTTAAACTCATGTCGGAGCATGGATTCAGGGACGACCCTCTGGTATAGGTTTTGTCTGTAGGAATTTTAGAAAGATTTGGATGGGATATGTTAACCAAAACCTAGAGGTCATGAGGGGGTCCACTTGACCAACGTGTTGCTTCCTCAATGTGACAAAAGTTCTTAAACTATGGTGAGACAACTTAGCTCAGAGCTGAAGCCTTTACTTATTCATTATTACTTTATGATTATTTTCTTTGATGTTAAGCACGAATGCCTCAAATTCTCAGAGCTCTTTGCACACAGTGAATCATGAGAAAAACTCATTTTAAAGTGGAGCTATTTCTCCTCTTCTAGCAACTAAGTTTCAAGGCTGTACTATTTTTCTCACATGGTTCTTAAGGTAACCTCAAGTTTTCCCCTGTAGTCACTCTTCAACAATGTTTCCTATCAACCTCTTCACTCTCCAATGCCATCAATCTTTTCTGTTGTCCCTGTAGGATGGTGTGGACTGTCAAGCATCTGACCAGAAGCAAATCCCTCCACCAACTCTTGGGTTTCTTGTGTCTTTTTCCTTACACTCAATGATTACAATGTTGACTGTCGCTTGCCTTGTCACATGGTAAACTCTTTTTGACATCTTTATGTTTCTTTCTCTTTTAAAAATTAATTAAATGAATTGGTAGACTGATTATTTGCTGCAGGTCATTTACCCTTTTTTTTTATTATCCTGATTCTGCCTTCTGCCACAATTGAGTTGACTTTAAGCTGTCAATTTTAATGATCTGATAGGAAACATTTAACTAATGATATTCCATCTCCTTTACTAATGAGGAACATAGCATGTTTATTTAATAGAGAAGTGCTTATACAAAGACAAGTAAATGCAAAACTTCTTTTACATGGGGCAGATGGCAGAAAAGAAAGTCAACTTAAAGGGCCTTGTAATAGCCTGGTAAGATTTTATAGTCTCTTTGGAAAGACTCATGTTCCAGGAAACAGAGAAATTGCCATCACAATTGTTAAAATATTTTTAAATAATAAGGAACATCATTTTATATATGATCTTATTAAAAATCTCATGTTAGCAAACACTTGCTGGTAAAATGAATAAGCTTAATTTTTTTTTTTTTTTTTTTTTACTATCTATCTTCAGCAAATACATTTTAGGTATTCAACAAAGAGTTTGAATGATATATTTTTAAATTTCCCCTTCTACTTGTCCTCAGAATATGTGTTAGGAATTCATCTGCCTTCCCACACATCCTTAAGAAACAAAGGAAATGACAGATATAGAAAAAAACTGAGATTCATTATACATGATTTTCCCTGAAAGAGGGCACAGCAACCCACTCCAGTATTCTTGCCTGGAGAATCCCATGGACAGAGGAGTCTGGCGGGCTACAGTCCATAGGATCATAAAGAGTCGGACATGACTGAAGTGACTGAGCATGCAGCTATGTGATTTTTAGTAGATTAAAGTCAGTCTCTTTTAGAGTTTGTGTATACAGGAAAGTACACTGAGCGAACAATTTAATTTTCTATTACATAATCTGAGTCATTCTTCAAGGAGACACATGGTCAGCTTTTACCCCTTTTCTATGAAGCAAAATTCAAAAGTAAACAGGGGGAAATGTGATGCTAACAGGCTGGTGACGTTTTCCTCAGAGTCTACCCACCTCTTTCATTATTTCACACCCTCTTGGTTCATCCATTCTTCTGTAGGATCCAAAACTGCTGAAGGGATTTCATCTCCTGGATTATTAGGGGCATGGGAAAGCCTATCAACCACTTGTTGAGCATCAGAAGGTATAAAATAATAGAATGTGTGAGAAGAAAGGGCCCATGGATATCACTGGGGGGTGGGCCCTAGAATTGAGTCCTACGTTTCTCCTCATCACATAGGGTTAGGCCTGGAGGCGCTTTGCATGATGCAAGGGTTCTGGGGATCATATGCTACCTCTGCAGTGCAGATCGAGTTAGAGTATATATAGATAATGAAACACAACTTTGTTTGAAAATCATTATTTAATTAAAGAAGCTGCTTATAATTGTCATTTGTCATCTAACAAATACATGGATGGTATAGTAATGTAGAAGTCCATTTACTTTTCTCTCATTTTAAGAATGCATTTCTTTGAATTAATAACATATGGGGTAGCTGTGAGCAGAGGTGATGGTTAAGAGTGTGGGAACCAGTGTCAGTCTGTCAGGGAATGAATTCTATATTAATAACTTCCTAGCTGTATGAACTTGGGCAAGTTCCATTACTTCTCTTGCCCTCCACTATTCTGTTTAATGAGGATAATAGCATCTATCCCACCAGGTCATTGTGAGGCTTCCATGAATAATTATAATTAAAACTTTTAGATGAGTTCCTGGTACAAAAGACCCAGAAGTAATATGAAGTTAATAAATGTTAGTACACTTATTCTTCTATAATTCAAAGCAGTATCTGACACTCGCCTGTTAGTTGGTGAGAAATTGAGATTTGAGACATTGGCTCTTCCTTTAAGATACTCAATCTAACCAAGCTTGTGAAGAAGCCCACTCCTTGCTCCATCGTCCACAGCACATTCTATAGGTACTGTACTGTGCTTAGTCACTCAGCCGTGTCCGACTCTTTGAGACCTCATGGACTGTAGCCCACAAGGCTTCCCTGTCTTGCGGGCTCCCCTGGAGTGGGTTGCCATAACCTCCTCCAGGGGATCTTCCCAACCCAGGGAACGAACCCAGGTCTCCCACTCTGCAGGTGGATTCTTTACCTTCTGAGACACCAGGGAAGCCCATTCTATAAGTGGGTAAGTATTTAAGTACAAATGCATGGTAATATTTTGGCTATGATATGAGATTTGAGTGGCAATTTCATCCCAAGAATGATCAGCAGTCACTTTGCTGCTTTTAACTGTCACTTGAGGATTCTGTCCTGGACTCTTCCTTTCTTCCCCTTCACAGCCACATTCTCAGCCAGACCTTTCTTCTTGCCCTCAAATCCCCAAATCCCCAGACACACATTGCTTGAGTGCATTTCTTGACACGTCTGGGACTGTGTCCTTTAAGAGCCAGAAACATGGGCACACACAATTCGAGGGTCACAGTAATAAAGAGAAGGCTGATTTGCTCATGGAATCCATTCAAAGGGCTCCAGAGCCTATCCACCCAGGCCGTCACATTGTTAGACCACATTAAACACAGGCCTGTGCAACATTGATGTGTTTCGTAACTTCAGAAATAACAAAAACCTCAACTGCTTCCAGGCTTTTAATTTCCTTTGGTAACCATTGTTAACTGACTCTTCAATGTAAAATTAAAAACTAACCCTCAATCCACTAACCCTTCTAATCCCTCCCTCTCCCTCTCATTCCTCCTCCAACACCCACTTGAAAAATAACCCAGTCTCCCCTTTGCCTCATTCCTGAGTGGAGCAGACTCATTCTTCTCCTGAGCAGATTATCTCAGCATGGAGTGATCTCTGCCTGTGGTCAGCCTGCACACTAGGCCTGCCCACAGCCTTGGCCACATCTGGAGCTGGTGAGAATCTTCCAGCAGGGGAATGCTTTGAATCCCCTGAATTGTCCCCATGTATCTCTGCAACCAAATGCATCTGGGGATAGTCAGGGACCCTGTCAAGGAGGGTGTTAGCTGTCCCCTCTCTGAAGGAGTCTGCGTACATGCCTGCTAAGTCACTTCAGACCTGTCCTACTCTTTGCGACCCCATGGCCTGTAGCCCACCAGACTCCTCTGTCCAAGGGATTCCCCAGGCAAGAATACTGGAGTCAGTTGCTACACCCTCCTCCAGAGGATCTTCCCACATCCCCAGGGATCAAACCCACATCTCTTTTGCCTCCTGCATTGATAGGCGGGTTCTTTACCACTGGTGCCACCTGGGAAGCCCTTATTTCTGGGGAAAACAATTAAAAGGAAAGCAGTAATAATTTTTCTTTTAAAGTGCTTAATTCAGATTCTTAAGAACTGTCTTATAAATGCAACACAAATACTGTAAATCAAAGACAAGAGAATAGAAATGATGTGCAGGCCAAAGTACAATTTCTTAAAATTTGCTTGGGTTTTTACCTCCCTCTGATTTCTTTTTCCCATTGAACCCATGTGCTTCCCCATTTCTCCCCCCAAAAGTTCTCACTGTCTCCTCTGTATCCACGGCCCTCAGTGGAGTTTCTCAGTATCTTAGTGGATCTGTGCAAGTGGCTTTCATTCTCTTTGACCCCAGAGCTTCCTGGATTCATTTTCTATTAAATTTGACCTAGCCCAGATCTCTCAGGTTGCTGCTGAGGTGACTGGCTAGTCATAAAATCTAAACTGTATTAGGAAGTTAAAATCATGAACTTAAGAAGCTAACCCAATGAGAGGCACTTGAATGTCTTTTTTCTGAGAAATCACAGAGATTAAATATTACACTCTAATCTACAGAAGAATTCCAGGAAAGCAAAGAGACTGGTGAGTAAAAGACTAAATAAATACATCACCCACCCAAAAAAAAAAAAAAAATGGACTTTTTGAGAGACAGTGTGGCAAGTAGAGTGAGTCCAGGCAGAAGATAGATGCCAGGCATTTGAGAAAGGGAAGGAGTGGAGAAGGTGAAGACTATGGATATTCATTGAATTTTCATATAGATTTTTAGATTTGGTAAGTGCAAATGAAGTGTTATGTTTTATAATAACCACAAAAAATGCAATTATATAAAATTTCCTAGGAAATTTAGTGATTCTTAGCCTTAGGAGTTTCTATATCCCATGTGGGTGAGAGGATGAATATCTCAGAATCCTGAAGGATTAACTACTTATGTTTCTGCATTAGTGTGTGCCATGTGCTTAGTCATGTCTGACTCTTTGAGACCCCTTGGACTGGAGCCAGCCATGCTCCTCTGTCCATGGAAATCTCCGGGAAAGAATACTGGAGTGGGTTGCTGTTTCCTGCTCCAGGGGATCTTCCTGACCCAGGGATGGAAACCAAGTCTCCTGTGTTTCCTGCATTGCAGGTGGATTCTTTACCTACTGAGGTTATAACAAAAACAAAAAATAGAGGAAAATGCATAAGCTTTGAAGTCAGGCTGACTTTCTTCTTTTTACATTGTAAGTTTTTTTTAAAAAAAAAAACATATACATATATCTATTCTTTTACAAATTCTTTTCGCATTTAGGTTATTACAGAATATTGAGCAGAGTTTCCTTTGCTATACAGTAGGTTGTTGTTGGTTATTTATTTTAAATATGGCAGTGTGTACATGTCTATCCCAAACTCCCAATCTATCCTTCTCCTCTGCCACGTCCTTCCCCACTGGTAACTGTAAGTTCATTCCCTAAGTCTGTGAGTCTGATTCTGTTTTACAAATAAATTCATTTGTATCATTTTTTTTAGATTCAGGTAGACTGAATGTGAACAGCTGACTTTTCTGTGAACAGCTGTGAACATCAGGGAAAAGACCCTGATGCTGCAAAAATTGAAGGCAGGAGAAAAGAGGGTGACAGAGGATGAGATGGTTGAAAGGCGTCACTGACTCAATGGACATGAACTTGGGCAAACTCCAGGAGACGGTGAGGGACAGGGAAGCCTGGCATGCTGCAGTCCATGGGGTGGTGAACAGTTGGACACAACTTGGAGACTGAACAACAACAAGACTGAAAAATAGAATCTTTGCTCAATTCTTAGTAAGCTATGCGATCTTATATAGGCCTTTCCTTTCCCTTTATGTCTTTCCTGATTCCTGTTGATTTTCCTGTGTATCTTGTAAGATTGTTGACGTATTACTTGTGAAGGGACTAGAGCAGTGCTTTCCTTATAGCAAACAGTCAATAAGCAATGCCCCTTATTATCATTATTATGCTTCGAGACAAAACCCTGCATTATCGTTTAATGGCCTTTGGACCTTGCTAGTAAATCCCAGAGCTACTCAAAAGTTCTGATTATTTTTTTGGAATCCTGAAAGCATGATAAAATGACAATTTGCAGTTATTTTATTCATCTTCATAACTGCCTCTGAACTGAGCACAATGCTCTGTGTTTAGCAGGTATTCAGTAAATATTTTCCAAGTTGATAAATCTGACAATTAGAAAGATTCACGTGGAGTCCAGGGTAACTCTGTCGATGTAGTCAGAATTCGGCCTTCCCCCCGCCACCAGCCTCAAACCAATGTGGTATTCTTGAGTGTCAGCAGTAAAAGTTATGGGGGGACATCAGGTTTCTATTTTCGGTGGAGAAATACATTTGCATGCATGTGTATGTGTAAAACTAAAATGTTCTGGCATAAAGCAAATAACCAAGGGGCAAACTATGAGGAGGTTATTTATTTATTACAAGTTATGGATGAATTCTCAGGGCTCCCTCATAGCTCAACCATGTGTGAGAGCCACGAAACAAAAGGATCTTAATGAACATGTGCAAATGACAGCACTCATCTTGGTCAGCCCATGAGATAGAACTCCAGTCCCCTTAAATAGCCATACTGGGGGTAAGAGGTGACTTCTGAGATGCCTATGTCTTCTGTTACTGCCGAGCACCATGCGGCTGACCCTCATATTTGAATATTAAATTAGTAAAGGCAGAATCTACACAATACCAATGGTATTAGTCATGTCTGCTGGGGCATCCAATACCAGATGTCACTTTTCTGATCTTTCAGGCTGGGCCTTCACTGTTTTTGGCACGTCAGAGTTCGCATCTGAGTACAATTTAAGTTGTAACAATGCAATCAGCATGCCGAACTATTTTTTTTTTCTTTTCCTTTTTTTTTTTTTTGCCTTCCTCTCCTGCTATTTTGGGAGCTGAAGCTATGAAGTCCCACTGTCTATTGATCTGGGAAGTTAGAGATGATTTCCTAGGCTCTCTTCCCCCCATCTTTTTTGAGGGAATGTGAGAGCCTGCTCTCTGCTGCCTTACAAGTATTCATTTGCAAGATTTACAGCAAGCTTGCAAATAACCATTCTCCAATGGAAAGTAATAATTTATGCTGGGTGAGCAGAAAAGAGTTCCGATCCCACTCATTTTCCCACCTGTGTAAGTCCTGGGAGGGAGGCACTGGTCAAAAAAAAAAAAAAGAATGTGTGCTGGTGAACTTTTTGTACTTATTTTCAAGGTTGACAAAGTATGATAGTTGAGAATTCACCCATCTGCTATACCTCTTAAACTGAGTCTAAATGACAGGTAAGAAAGAGGCATAAATCCAGGTCTCCCTCATAGTTTGTAACCATTAAACAATAAGACTGAAAGGAATGTTATCAAGCCCAGAAGTTTTAAGTTTGGTCTGTGGACTGAGCTCCAAAAAGACCCTTGGATAATTCTCATGTGCAATCAGTTCTAATGCAGACGTCACTTTGTTTGCATATGGTACAACTGTGACATTTGCTTAAATTATATCTCTTTTAGATTTTGAACTTCCTATGAACACACATTATGGTTTTATGTCATCATTTTGTACTGTACTGGTACAAGTTATGACCAAAATGAAACCTTTGTTGAACTATAATCACAGTACTTATTTGCGCTTTTGCCGCTTCTGCAGCCCTGGTTTTCAAATTCACATCTATTGTCACGTTCCAGTTTCTACGTTTAAGAGTCTGTTTTTTTCCCTCACCACGCATCTTAGCAGTTCCTGTTCTAGCACACCATTTGAAACTCCTTGTGTCACCAGATCAGATCAGATCAGTCACTCAGTCATGTCCGACTCTTTGCGACCCCATGAATTGCAGCACGCCAGGCCTCCCTGTCCATCACCAACTCCCGGAGTTCACCCAGACTCACATCCATCGAGTCAGTGATGCCATCCAGCCATCTCATCCTCTGTTGTCCCCTTCTTCTCCTGCCCCCAATCCCTCCCAGCATCAGAGTCTTTTCCAATGAGTCAACTCTTCGCATGAGGTGGCCAAAGTACTGGAGTTTCAGCTTTAGCATCATTCCTTCCAAAGAAATCCCAGGGCTGATCTCCTTCAGAATGGACTGGTTGGATCTCCTTGCAGTCCAAGGGACTCTCAAGAGTCTTCTCCAACACCACACTTCAAAAGCATCAATTCTTCGGCGCTCAGCCTTCTTCACAGTCCAACTCTCACATCCATACATGACCACAGGAAAAACCATAGCCTTGACTAGACGAACCTTTGTTGGCAAAGTAATATCTCTGCTTTTGAATATGCTATCTAGGTTGGTCATAACTTTCCTTCCAAGGAGTAAGCGTCTTTTAATTTCATGGCTGCAGTCACCATCTGCAGTGATTTTGGACCCAGAGGATTTTCAAACTGGGTGCTGTGAGGAATACTTACAAAGGTGTGGACAGAGTATAGGAAACCATGACAGAAAGTGTAATATCCTGGAGTTAGTAACAGCAGAATATTATTACCATCTCATGGGATGAAGAAGGGAGCAGCTTCCTGAATAAAGGGACAGAGAGGATAATATTGAAAGGGCTTCCTGACTGGAGTTCTGATATTTAAGGAACTCATCTAACCATTGACAATTCAGCAGGGAGGCGGGTAGGGGAATAAATATCCCAATTTCTTCCCATTGACTGAAATGGAAAGAAGCCAAAGGACAAGGGGACATAGCAGGGTGGGAAAAGTGGAGAAAGGTACAAGTGGAAGCTACTGACATAATTTCTCAACATCTCCGACCTCCTCAAATAACTTCAGTGGAATTCTGCTTCCAGTTAAGATGTGGAAGGATATGAAAGGTTTGTGCTGCACCAAATGAGAAATCAAGGGACAAGACAAAAATTCCTACTAATGAAGAGCTCTGGACATCAAGAAATCTAAAACTACTAAAGCTGAGTCAAAACTTCAGAGAGATGGGTGAGCAGAGAACAGAAGATTGCTGAGATCAGAAGCAGTTAAAGAAGCAATACTACCACAGAATGATGCTCTTTGTTCAAATGGGAAGTCTGATAAGTGATTCCTAATCCTTTGGGCTGACCTACTGGGTTTGAATCTTCAGAAGCTCCAAATTCAGAGAACATTCTGCCAAGTGACAATCTCTCAGACTAGCAGTCTTGGTGATCTTGCAGTCCTACAGTTCTGAAGTCTTGTGGTCTGAGAAACTTCTGGTCTCACAGGCCCAACAGTTTCAGGTTCTGCAAACATATTTTTAAGGTCTGAGAGTCTCCTTGTCTTGCAGTTTCATAATGTGTCATATTTGATATCTAATAGTCTTGAGATCGGGGCTTCCCTGTGGCTCAGCTGGTAAAGAATCTGCCTGCATTGCAGGAGATCTGGGTTCAATCCCTGGGTTGGGAACATGCTCTGGAGAAGGGAACAGCTACCCACTCCAGTATTCTGGCCTGGAGAATTCCATGGACTGTGTAGTCTATGGGGTCGCAAAGAGTCAGACATTACTAAGTGACTTTCACTTAGTCTTGAGATCTCTATCTTCAGGTCTAGGAATCTATCCATTTTGCAGTTTGGAGGTCAAGCAGGCTCAAGATTCTGCAGATTTTCTGTCAGGCAATATTTGATCTCAGGGTGCAGTGCTAGGGAGAAAGGCTTGAAATCACACTCAAAGCATCCGATGCTAGAGAGAAAATGAGTCTAACTGAATCTGCAATCAAAACCCTACCTGATTCAATGTCTGGTAAGATCAACAGCAGTCATTCCAGTGGCTGTGGGAAAAGTTAGAGTTGGAATGAAAAGCAAAGAGACAGCATGCTAGATTTGTGGTGCTTGAATTCCAAGATGTTGTCTGAGGGATTAAAGTCACAACCGTGACCCAAAGTAGCTAAATCAATGGTTAAATCAGCCTTTCCATCTGCTGTCTAACATAGGGAACAGTGTTCCTTATTGGGAAAATATGTGTGATTTATAGTATAATTTGAAATTATATGATGTAACCTAATACGTGTGTATAGGTGTATGATATAGAGAGGACAAGGCTTCCCAGGTGGTGCAGTGGTAAGGAATATGCCTGCCAATGCAGGAGATGCAAGAGTCAAGGTTTCAATCCCTGGGTCGAGAAGATCCCCTAAAGTGGGAAATGGCTAGCCACTCCAATATTCTTGCCTGAAACATCCCATGGACAGAGGAGCCTGGTGGGCTATAGTCCATGGGGTTGCAAAGAGTCAGACATGACTGAGTGACTGAGCACACATACACACAGGTGTGTGGTATCTTTTTAAAATGTATTATAATACCTACTGTTCCTTTAGGTACATTATCCAACATACAGTATTACAAAACATGCAAAAAAGTTTGAAAATATGACTTGTAGTCAAGAAAGAAAGTCAGGAGAAACTCTAAGTAAACTAAGTGTTAGAATAGTCCCTAAAGGAATTTATAATAACTATAACAAATGTTTTAAAGTATCTACAGGAAAGGATGAATATAATGGTAAAAAGATAAATAATTGGGGATATTAGAGCGTTTTTAGAAAAAAATATAACCAAATAGATATGCTAGAATGAGAAATATTATATCTAATATATAAAATTTGCTGGATGGGACTAACAGAGAATTGAACAAAACAGAAGAAAGGATGACTTCAAAGAAGCAAGTCAATTGAAATCACACAATCAGGAAATCATGCAATCTCTAGGGAAAAAACAAAAAACTTTCAATGACATGCATGCGTGTGTGCTAGGTCACTTCAGTTGTATTCTACTCTTTGTGACCCTGTGGACTGTAACCTACCAGGCTCCTCTGTCTATGGGATTCTCCAGGCAAGAATACTGGAGTGGGTTGCCGTGTCCTCCTTCAGGGGATCTTCCCAACCCAGGGATCAAACCCATGTCTCTTATGTCTCCTATGTTGGCAGGCAACAACATCTTTACCATTAACACTACCTGGGAAGTCCCTTCACTGACATATTGAACAGTATTAAAAAGTTCCAGAAGTAGATAAGAGAGAACAGACCAGAAAAACTGAAGAATTAATGGCCAAAAAAGCTCCTAATTTGATAAAACATAAAATCCACAGATAAAATCCACAGATCCAAGATGCTCAGTGAAACTCAAGCAGGATTATTACCAAGGAAAACAATTCTAAGCACAAATTTGTCAAATTGTTATAAATCAGACATACAATCTCAAAAGCAGCCAGAAGTCATATTACATAAAAGAAAACAATGACAAAAAGAATAGCAACCCTTTCATCAGAAATAACAGAAGTTTGACAAAAATAGAATAACATATTTATGGAGACAAAAAATGAGTCAAGTATATATTCAGTGAAAAATATTTTTCAAAAATGAAAGTAAATTAAAGGCGTTTTTACAAAAGCAAAGGCTAAGAGACTTCACTGCCAGTAAACCCACACTACAAGGTATGCTATGGGGAGTCCTCAGGTAAAAGAAAATAGTACCAGAAGGAAATTAGAATGTAGAGGAAGCAATGAAGATCACTGGCAATAGTAATATATGAGGAAATATAAAATTGTTTTTTCTTTTCTTAATTTTTTAAAGGTCAACTGACTAAAGTAAAATAATAATGATACATTGTGAATTTTGTACTTCATATAGAGGTAAGTATATTATAAAGATAGAATAAGAGGGCAGGAAAGAAGGTAACCAGAGTAATAAGGTTTTTGCATTAAATGTAAACAATATAATTGATGTGAGGCAAATTGTGAATAAGTTAAGAATACACATTGTAATTCCTAAAGTAGTCACTAAAAATGAGATCATGAAGTATACCTTCAAAGGCGACAGAAAAGATAGAATGTAATAATACTAGAAAATACTCAATAAATACAAAATAAGACAGAAAAAAATCAGAAAGAACAAAGGGCATAAATAGAAAACAGATGGCAATGTGCTAAATTTTGTTACACATTAAGTATAAATGGATTAACATTCCAACTAGAGATAGAAGTTGTCAAGCTAGTTAAAGAAGGAAAAACAAAGCACAGGTTCTAAGTAAAAGGTTAAAGACAATGTCATAAAACACTAAGAATAAGCAAGTTACTGATTATGTTAAAATCTAGCAAAGTAGTCCCAAGAGATGTATATAACAGAGATTAAGAGGACCATTTTTATTGATAAAAGATAGCAAAAAGATAATATCTTTATAGATTATGGATAAAAGGTAGTCACAAAAATTTTATAATATTAAAATAGTACTTAATAAAATATGAAACAAAAAAGAATTTAAGGGTGAAAATAGAGGTTTTAGCATAGTCTTCCAATAATTAGTAATTCATATAGACAAAAATAAAACCAGTATGGGTATAAATTGACCATTATCAAATATGATGATCTAATAGATATTTATAGAGGTCTCTATCTAACAAGTGCAGAATACACAATCTTTTCAAGTGTATAGGAAATAGTCACTAAACAGGTTACATACTGGACCGTAAAACTGGTGTCAATAATTAAAAAAAAAATGAAATCACACAGAGTAGGTTCTTCGACAATAAATGATTAGATAAAAATCAATGATAATTAAGCCTCAAATATTTGGAAGCTAAATAGTACAATAAATGATTAGATAAAAATCAATGATAATTAAGCCTCAAATATTTGGAAGCTAAATAGTACACTTATAAATAATTCATAGATCAAAAAAACTCAGGGGAAATTAGAAAATATTTTTAACTCAATGGTAATTAACACACAAAATATCAAAATTTGTGCAGTGGAACCAAACTAGAAAATTTATAATATTACAAGGGCTTATATTAGAAAAGAAGTAAGGATTAAATCAATGAGCTAAGTTTCCACTTTAAAAAGTTACAATAATAATGATAGAAGAAAAGGAAAGAAAAAAGTAAAAATCCTAGCTAACTTATCCAAAACAGAACTCAAATGACCAATATTAAAAATTAAAGTGTATATATCACAACAGGTCCTAGAAACATTAAAAGCATAACAGGACATTTTTATCAACTTTATGCTAATAAATACACTAATTTGGAAAAATGGACAATTTTTAAATATTAATTAATTTTTAATTGAAGGATAATTGCTTTACAATATTGTGTTGATTTCTGCCATACAGTGGTAACATGAATCAGCCATGGGTAATACATATGTCCCCTACCTCTTGAACCTCCCTCCCACCTCCCAGCCCATTCCACCCCTCTAGGTAGTCACAGAATCCCAGATGGAGCTTCCTGAGTCATATAGCAAATTCCCACTTGCTATCTAGTTTACTGATGCTGAAGCAAAAACTCCAGTACTTTAGCCACCTAATGTGAAGAGTCAACTCATTAGAAAAGTCCCTGATGCTGGGAATGATTGAAGGCGGGAGGAGAAAGGGAGGACAGAGGACGAGATAGTTGGATGGCATCGCTGACTCAATGGATGTGAGTTTGAGCAAGCTCCAGGAGATGAAGGACAGAGAAGCCTGGCATGCCACAGTCCATGTGGTCTCAAAGAGATGGACACAACTGAGTGATTGAACAATAATCTAGTTTATATACAGTAGTATACATGTTTCCATGCTACTCTCTTCATTCATCCCACCCTCTCCTTCCTTGTCCTGCATCCACAAACAATCCCTGTGTTCTCTATGTCTGTGTTTCCATTGCTGCCCTGAAAATAGGTTCATCAGTACCATTTTTCTAGATTCCAAATATATGCATTAGTATATGATATTTGTTTTACTCTTTCTGACTTACTTTATTCTGTATAGTAGGCTCTAGGATCATCCACCTCACTAGAACTGACTCCAATACACTCCTTTTTTTATAGCTGAGTAGTATTAAAAAATGGACAATTATTTGAAAACACAACCCACCAAAATTGACACATAAAGAAATAGAAAATGTAAATAGATCTAAATATATTAAAGGCATCGATTTAATAACTAAAATTCTTCCCACCAAGGAATATTCCAGTTGAAGATAGATTCATTCACTGGTGAAATCTGTCAGAAAATTTTATTGTGGTAAAATGCATCTAACATAAATTTACCATTTTCACCAATTTTATGTGCAAGGTTCAGTGGCTTTAAGTACATTCACATTTTTTTTTTTTCTCTCTCTTTTTTTTTTTTTTTTAAATTTTATTTTATTTTTAAACTTTACATAACTGTATTAGATTTGCCAAATATCAAAATGAATCCGCCACAGGTTTACATGTGTTCCCCATCCTGAACCCTCCTCCCTCCTCCCTCCCCATTCCATCCCTCTGGGTCGTCCCAGTGCACCAGCCCCAAGCATCCAGTATCGTGCATCGAACCTGGACTGGCAACTCATTTCATACATGATATTTTACATGTTTCAATGCCATTCTCCCAAATCTTCCCACCCTCTCCCTCTCCCACAGAGTCCATAAGACTGTTCTATACATCAGTGTCTCTTTTGCTGTCTCGTACACAGGGTTATTGTTACCATCTTTCTAAATTCCATATATATGCGTTAGTATACTGTATTGGTGTTTTTCTTTCTGGCTTACTTCACTCTGTATAATAGGCTCCAGTTTCATCCACCTCATTAGAACTGATTCAAATGTATTCTTTTTAATGGCTGAATAATACTCCATTGTGTATATGTACCACAGCTTTCTTATCCATTCATCTGCTGATGGACATCTAGGTTGCTTCCATGTCCTGGCTATTATAAACAGTGCTGTGATGAACATTGGGGTACTCGTGTCTCTTTCCCTTCTGGTTTTCTCAGTGTGTATGCCCAGCAGTGGGATTGCTGGATCATAAGGCATGTCTATTTCCAGTTTTTTAAGGAATCTCCACACTGTTCTCCATAGTGGCTGTACTAGTTTGCATTCACATTTTTATGTAGCCATTACCACAATTTGTCTCCAGAACTTTTTCCACCTTCCCAAACAGAAACTCTGTACTCATTAAATAATAACTTCCTACTGCCCCTCTTCAAGATTCCCTTGTATCCCAGTCAGTAAAGAATCTGCCTGTAATGCAGGAGACCTGGGTTCAATTCCTGGGTTGGGAAGACGCCCTGGAGAAAGAAATGGCAACCCACTTCCCAGCCCTTCACAACTGTACTTTTGGTCTATGAATTAAACTGCTCTAAGTACCTGTTAAAAATGTAATCCTAGAGTATTTGTAATTTTGTGACTGCTTTATTTCACTTAGCACGATGTCTTCAACATTCATATATGTTGTAGAATGTATCTGGATTTCCTTCTTAATTTTTTTCCCCACACTGTGCAGCTTGCAGGATCTTAGTTACTGACCAGGGATTGATACCAAGTTCTGGTAGTGAAAGTGTCCAGTCTTAACCACTGGATCACCAGGGAATTCCGTGAATTTCCTTCTTTTTTTAAGGCTAAATAATATTTCAATGCTATATGAACATGGGGGCTTCCCTTATGGCTCAGTGGGTAAAGAATTTGCCTGCAATGCAGAAGACACAAGAGATGTGGTTCAATCCCTGGGTTATGAAGATCCCCTGGAGAAGGAAATGGTAACCCACTACAGTATTCTTGCCTGGAAAATTCCATGGACAGAGGGGTCTGGTGGGCTACAGTACAAGGGTTGCAAAGAGTTGGACGCAACTGAGCATGAGTGTGGACAGTCTGACTATGAACATAGATATGCAAATATCTGTTTGAGTCCCTGCTTTCAATTATCTTTAGTATAAGCCTAGAAGTGAAATTGCGGGATCAGTAATACAGAGATGTCAATGACTTAAAGAAGAGACTTAGTAATTATGAATAGAATGTCTCATATAATGTTATTTACATTTAAAAAATTTCTTTTTACATCGATTTTTGAAACATTTTTCCAAGGAATATTTTTTATCTTATCAAAGTAGTTAAATAGCTTGCTATGGTTTTCAAAGTCCTTCCTTGCTTCAAAACCATAAAGCATTGCTAAGAGAAATTAAGGAATATTTAACTAATTAGAAAGATATACCATAGTGATGAAATAAAAGACAATATTTTTAAGAGGTTGATTCTTTTTTTTTTTTTTTAATTTTATTTTATTTTTAAACTTTACATAACTGTATTAGATTTGCCAAATATCAAAATGAATCCGCCACAGGTATTCTTGATTAAGTGCACTTCTCACCAAAATCCTAGTGTCTTTGATAGAAACTGATGCACTAATACCAAAGTTCATATAGAAATTCAAAGGGCTTAGACAATACAACTTTGTAAAAGAAGAACAGAGAGTCTATAACATCTGATTTCAGGACTTGTTATAGAGCTAACTAATTAAATAGCATGATATTGGCATAGGAATAGACAAACAGATCAGTGAAACAGGATTAAAAATTCTAAAAATAAAATAGTACACAGTTAAGTGATTTTTTTTTAATGCACCAAGATAATCCAATGTGGAAATAGTCTTTTCAACAAATGGTGCTAGAATAACTCAACATTTGTTTTAAAAAGGAACTTTTTCTTCTCTTTCTCATTTTTCACAAAAGCTATCTAGAAACCTACTGTAGACCTAAGTCTGTAAAACTTCTAGAAGAAAATATGGACAAGTATCTTTGTGAAGATTACCTTCTGGACCTTGCTGCTGCTGCTGCTAAGTCGCTTAGTTGTGTCCGACTCTGTGCAACCCCATAGACGGCAGCCCACCAGGCTCCCCCATCCCTGGGATTCTCCAGGCAAGAACACTGGAGTGGGTTGCCATTTCCTTCTCCAATGCATGAAAGTGAAAAGTGAAAGTCAAGTTGCTCAGTCATGTCCGACTCTTAGCAACCCCATGGGCTGCAGCCCACCAGGCTCCTCCATCCATGGGATTTTCCAGGCAAGAGTACTGGAGTGGGGTGCCATTGCCTTCTCCAGGACATCAAAAAGAAAAAAATTATAAATTTGATTTCATAAAAATAAAAAATTAGTTTTTCAAAAGAGATCCTTAAAATGAAGAAGACACATAATAAGAGAAAATAATCATGATGTACAAATCTGCAAAAGAACTTACTTCTAGAACATATTAAACATCTACAGCTCACTAACAAAAAGATAATCAGATTTTTTTAATGAGGAAAAGATTCAAAAGAGACTTCATACACACAGACATTCACAGATACACACACATACATTCACATATACACACACATACATAAAATTTGCTCAACATTAGTCACGAAGGGAATACAAATTAAAACCAACATGAATTGTCACTCTCTTACATTGTCCACAGGAGTACAAAATTGTGCAGTCACTTTGAAACATAGTTTGAAAGTTTGTTATTCAGTTCAGTTAGTTCAGTCACTCAGTCATGTCCAACTCTTTGTGACCCAATGGATCGCAGCACGCCAGGCTTCCCCGTCCATCACCAACTCTCGGAGTTTACCCAAACTCAAGTCCACTGAATCAGCGATGCCATCCAACCATCTCATCCTCTGTCATCCCCTTCTCCTGCCTTCAATCTTTCTTATACAGTTAAACAAAAACCCATCCTATGACTTAACAATTTCACTGCTAGGTGTTTATTTATAATACCCAAATCTGGAATCATTCAGCAGGTGAAAGCAAGTTTCGATCCATTCACATAGGAATACTACTCAGCAATACAATTCTATTAACTACTGACAGGCTTAACAACATGGATGAATCTCAGAAATATCATGCGGAGAGAAGTCACACATGATAGTGCATATCATATGATTACATATGACATTCTACAACAGGAACAACTAAGCTGTGATGATAGAAGTCAAATTAACAAAGAGAGGGTGGCTCAGTGGTAAGGACTCTGCCTGCCAATGCAGGAGAGACATTCAATCCCCGGGCCGGGAAGATACCACGTGCTGCAGAGTAACTAAGCCATTGCTCCACAACTATTGGGCCTGCACTCTAAAGCCTGGGAGCCACAAACTGCTGAGCCCTTGTGCCACAATTACTGAAGCCTGTGAACTCTAGAGCCTGTCCTCCCCAACAGGAGAAGTCCCTGCAATAAGCCAGGCAGTGCAACTAGAGAGTAGCCCCCCGCTGGCCACAGCTAGAGAAAAACCCAAGCAGCAAGGAAGACCCAGCACAGCCAAAATTAAATAAATAAAATTAAAAAGAGAAAAAAAAAGTAGAGGAGTACTGACCACAAAGTGACATGAGGAAAACTTCTGGGTTGCCATTTCCTTCTCCAGGGGATCTTCCCGACCCAGGGATCAAACGCACGTGTCCTGTGTCTCCTGCATTAGCAGGTGGATTCTGTATCACTGAGCCACCAGGGAAGGCCTGTGATGACAGAAGTCAAATTTATAAGTAGAGGGGTATGACTACAAAGTGATATGAGGGGAACTTCTGGATTGGTGGAACTGTTCCTTATCCTTAGTGGGAGTGGTGGTCACACAGCGTTTACTTTGAACCATACTTTAAAATCCTTACATTTTAAAAAATATAATTTATGACTCAACAAAGCTGATTTTTTTTTAAGTGGTTCTATCTTCTTTCACTGAAGGAAAGCATTTGCTCTACGGATTGGACCAGAATTAAGACAACTATTTTCCACTGTTGTCCTCCCAGGAAGTGGCATTAGAAGATGCATCAATCCATCTTCTTTTTTTCCTGTTAATTCAGGTGTGCCAATGTCCTTAGCAAGCGTACTAAAGCCTTCTTGATGTAGAGGGCATTGTGGTTCCAAGGCAAAGTGAGCTCTCTGAGGTGTCTTTTGTAGTTTTTGTTACACTGATTTTAATTAGGAATATCAACTTAGCATTCATCTTATTAGGGGACATCACCACAATAGCTATCTAACTAAAATTGCACTTTTTTTTTTCCATAGTAAGTTTAGCAAAGTTTTTGCTCACTGTTTTTACAATGATGAGCCATTATGATAGAGAT
Source organism: Bubalus kerabau (assembly GCF_029407905.1). NCBI lineage: Eukaryota > Metazoa > Chordata > Mammalia > Artiodactyla > Bovidae > Bubalus > Bubalus kerabau. The sequence goes on along the minus strand of NC_073632.1, from coordinate 32,457,451 downwards.
TCACTATTCTGCATGTTGCTTGTTATTGATAAACAGCAGAATTTTAGCTTGTAATCAGCCTCAGTCCACCCTGTTGCTTTCAGGCAGAACTGCCTCAAGTCATTCCAGATTGGTTGGTAAGGAATCCAGCTGCCAACGCAGGAGCTGAAGGTTCTATCCCTGGGTCAAAAAGATCCTCTGGAGGAGGAAATGGCAAGCCATTCCAGTATTCTTGCCTGGAAGATTCCATGGACAGAGACTTGTGGGCTAGTTCTTGGGTTGAAAAGAGTCTGACACAACTGAGTGACTGAGCACAATGGCAATGACATTGCAGATTGATTAAATCTAGATCCCATTTTTTAAATTTTTATTATTTCTATTTTTAATGTATTGTCATTATTTTATTCATTTTTAATTAAAGTATAGTTGCTGTGGGAGAAGGCAATGGCACCCCACTCCAGTACTCTTGCCTGGAAAATCCCATGGACGGAGGAGCCTGGTGGGCTGTGGTCCATGGGGTCACTAAGAGTCGGACACTACTGAGCGACTTCACTTTGACTTTTCACTTTCATGCATTGGAGAAGGAAATGGCAACCCACTCCAGTGTTCTTGCCTGGAGAATCCCAGGGATGGCGGTGCCTGGTGGACTGCCGTCTATGGGGTCGCACAGAGTCGGACATGACTGAAGCAACTTAGCAGCAGCAGCATAGTTGATGTACAATATTGTATAAGCTACAGGTATACAATATAGTGATTCACAATTTTTAAAAGTTATATTCCACTTACAGTTATTATAAAATATTGACTATAGTTATTGTATAATATATCCTTGTCATGTTGTACAATATATCCTTGTAGTTTATTTTATACATAAAACTTTGTACCCCTCAATCACCTACCCCTACATTGTTCCTCCCTCCTCCTTTCTCCTCAGTGGTAACCACAAGTTTGTTCTCTATAACTGTCTGTTTCTTGTTGTTATTTCACTAGTTTGTTATATTTTTTGGACTCTCTATATATGTGATACAGTATTTGTCTTTCTCTGACTTATTTCACTTAGCAGGTCCATCCATGTTGCTGCAAATGGCAAAATTTCATTCTGTTCATGGCAGAGTAGTATTCCATTCCACATCTTCTTTACCCATTTATCTGTTGATAGCACAGGTTGCTTCCTTACCCTGGCAATTATAAATAATTCTGTTATTAATATTGGAATGCACATATATTTTTGAATAAGTGTTTTTTGTTTTTTGGTTTTTTTAATATACACTCTGTAGTGGGTATATTCTTAGGGTTTGTTAGTTTTTTGAGAAACCTTCATACTGTGAAGGTTTTCCACAGTGGCTGCACCAATTTCCATTTTCACCAAGGGTTTCCTTTTCCCTACATTGTCTCCATCACTTGTTATGTGTGTTCTTTTTGATGATAGCCATTCTGGCATGTATCAGGTGATATCTCATTGCCATTTTGATTTTCATTTCCCTGATAATTAGTGATGCTGAGTGTCTTTTAATGTACCTGTTGGAAAACTGTCTATTCAGGTCTTCTTCCCTTTTTTTAATTGGGCTTTTTTTCCTATGTTGAGTTGTATGAGCTGGTTATATATTTTGGATGTGAACCCCTTATTGGTCATATCATTTGAAAATATTTTTTTTCCCATTCAGTAAGTTTTCGTTTCATTTTGTCAATGGATTCCGTTGTTGTCCCATTATCCCATTTTTAAGCATTGACAAGGAACAAAATTTCCATCTCCTTTTTCCAAACATAGAATTACAATTGTTGCGGCTCTTATTTCAAGAAACCTCTTCTTTGCTCTAAGTAAAAATCCTCTGTTCAGTGATTTAGTCCAGGAAGCAAGGCAAAAGATTGGTCAGCTAGGCACTGGTAATCAGCACCCTGGAGGTGATAAGTAGCCAATTTACATAATAGGAGCGGCAGACCAAGAATAGCAAAAAAAGGAAGGTGATTTTATTATTCAGGATAAGTGAGTTTACACTATGGCAGCCAGCAATCTAAAAAATCTCAGCGAATGACACAAAAAAGGTTTGCTTCTCACAATGCATTTCTGTTGAAGATTGGTAGGGGGTTAGGATGTGTGGACTCTGCTCCAAGTCATCCTTACACAGGAATCAAGAAAATGAATGAATTCCAGTATCTGAACTAGTCTCACTTACAATCACTAGTCCTGAGAGGGAGCAGTAAATTCCAAAACTCTCAGGGTAGAGGAGGAATGAATATTGGTGAATAAGAGGAGTGTTGACTATATTCTTGGCCACATGATTCCTAAAACCACAAAAATTTCAGAAGTCCTCTGAGGACTGAATTTATCTGCAAGTAGCAAAACTTGAAGACTTCGTAAAGCAACTGGGCTGGAGGACAATTCCAGAGCTCCAGTATCAAGATTGGCAAAAACAGAAGAACTAGAGGACTGGACAGAAACTTGGAAATGGAAAAGTTGCATATCTAGCCTAGCAAACTGTGGTGAAAGAAGCAAGTGTTAAACGGGCTTTTACCAGCAGAAATTAGGTGGTTAATATCAGAGCATCCGTGAGAGAAGCTTGACAGCCCAAAGGCCAGTCTTGAAGTACTGTGTCCTGAAGCAACTGGTAAGGAGAACACCCTAAGTTGTGTCTGATGGGTACCTCTAGGTGGAAAATGAAGCCTCTAAAATTCTTTGTGCTTCAAGTTGGTGTTGCCTGGAAGAGGGGATGTGCTGTGCTGTGCTTAGTTGCTCAGTCATGTCTGACTCTTTGCAACCAGCTGGCCAGGCTTCTCTCTCCATGGGAATTCTCCAGGCAAGAATAGTGGAGTACCATGCCCTCCTCCAGGGGATCTCCCCAACCCAGAGATTGAACCCAGGTCTCCCACATTGAAGGTGGATTCTTTACCATCTGAGCCACCTGGGAAGCCTGGAAGGGGGCAGTAAACCAATAAAGATGGAGAGTCCAGATATGAGGAAGCTAAAAAGAAGGAGCAGAGATAATGAACTGGATTTGGTAATCCTTGAGATCTAGGGTCTTAGAATCTATATGTTGGAGGAGGAAGAGAAAGGAAATGCATACATTAAAAAAAAAAAAAAAAAGACCATAAACCTTTATTTACCTTAAACAAATAAGCACATGACTGCTAAACTGTATATAAATGTTCTAGACTGAATGCCTGGAAGAGTAACTTCCAGAGATGATTTCATGGAGAAGGTTGGCCTGGTTCAAGTTTCTCAGCTAGGAAAATTTCCCCTGTCTGACATAGTCCACCACAAAGACATTTTCCAGCTGCCCAGAAGCATGAGTGATGTGCTAGGAGTGTGGCTCCAGAAACTACAGGTACACAAGAGGGTGACTTCAATATCAAACAAGGGAAATGAACATTAGGACATTTGCTTCAATTCACCTCCAAATCTGGAAGACCCTTAGATAGTTCGGGATTAGTATCTGAGATATAAGTCGAGGAAAATGCTTCTGATTCATTCTGGGAAGTGTGTTTTGAGTTGTGCTTTAGCTCATAATAAGTAGATAATAAGCTCTGGACAATGTAATGTATGGCTATGGCTTCCAATTTTCTCTCTCCCTGAAACTTACAAATCCAAGTCTGATCCTAGACTCCTCTTTCAGAGTTTCCACTGCACACTGAGTTTCTCTATATCCATATTCTACAGACACTTCAAATCAACACATCCCAAACAAACTTAGCATATTTCACCCTAAACCTGTTCTTTCTCCTGCTCATCTTAGAAGAGTATCTCAGCTACTCAAATCAGCAATCTCTGACCCTTTCCTGCCTCCTGTTTCTTCTAAACAACCCAAATCCTGTCAGTCACCGAGACCTAATTCTAACTTTCTAATAGCTTTCAATGGGTCCCCCATCTCCATTCACACTGCTTCAGGAGCTTCAATATTGCCCAAACAGTGTTATTGTACTTGTTCTCCCACCTCTATTCCCTCCCCACACTCCTCCACTTCTCCTGTTGCAACTAGAGGCTTCTTCCTAGAATGTAACCCTATCAAGTTAATCCTCTTAAGATGTTACTCTAAGGACAAACTCCAAACTGCTTAGCTGGACCTTCCCTATCTGGTCTCTGCTAATCTTTCTCACCCTAGTTCTCAGCTCAGAGTCCCAGTACCCTGCTTTCACAACTTTCACTCTCATAAGTGAATTCTGCTCTTTAAAATTTTTATTTTCTTTCTTTCTTTTATTTCTCACACATACCATCCTGAGCAATGCTTTGTCTCAGGAAAGCAGGCTCATGTGTCTCCCATGTTACGATGAAACTAGCAAACGCTTTTTATGGTTATAGAATACATTTTTATCTACAGTTTTGCCTATATGTATCTGAATTCTTGGCTGCCCTGGTGACTCAGCGTTAAAGAGTCTGCCTGTGGATATAGGAGATTCAGGTTCAATCCCTGGATCAGGAAGATCCCCTGGAGAAGAAGATGGCAACCCACTCCAGTATCCTTGCCTGGGAAATCCCATGGACAGAGAAGCCTGGTGGACTCTAGTCCACGGGGTGGCAAAAGAATCAGACACAGACTAGAGGCTAAATGACAACAACAATCTGGATACTTCTGTTATTCAATGTTAGACTCTAAAGACTATAGGTCAGTTTTCTACAACTCTGTCCATTTTTTCTAGTCTATTAATTAGAGACAATAATATAGATGCAAAAAATAATATATATATGTATATATATGTGTGTGTGTATATATATATATATATATAGGTGCAAAGCAATTCATACATTTTGAATCACCAGTTTCTGTCTAGAGACTTCACTCCTAGATTCTTTACACTACAATGATGAATAATCTTAAAATATAAATTAAGGAAGTCCCATATTCACCAAAAATATGAGATTTAAATATATTTGAAACTCATTGAATAGAATAGTCTATATATTTTTCCCTGAAATCTATTTCAGGCTCATCAATTTTTCTCTTTAGCTATAGTCTACAAAACAAACCCAGTCAGCTGCTCTGCAAATGCCAATCAAAAAAAAAAAAAATTATGTGAAAGAATAGAGGTAGACATATACAGAGCTATCAGTACTGGAAATTCAACACAAGCTTCTTTTTTTAATGATAGACCAATAAAATGACATATATGTGGACAACAGGTTATTTTTATCAAATTAAAATGAAATCTCAAAGCCTGGTAATACTCATGGTCAAAAAAAGAGAGAAATAATTGTATGCTGGGCTTAATCCTTTAACATAGAAAACAAGATATTTAGCTTTAGGTAAAGTAAATTTAGTTATTATCAAATACATAAGATACTAAAAAGAACCCCAACTTTGAAGATATCAGTTCTAGATTTTATTATGTTTTATACAAATTAACATGTCCCTTAATTACAAAAAGAAGCCCTAAGAAAGACAGGATCAGCACATTAAGAACATGTAATTTTTCTACTTCATCTGCTGCACAATTCTACATAAGACTGAATATTTTATTTTTTGCTGTAGAGGATTATGACCAGGCCCATAATCAATACTGACTAGAATTAAGCATAGTTAGTAAACAGGTAACAATGATTTTTATCAGTAGAAAACTGTGGTTCTAAGAGTCAGGAATACAGAAATGAAGTGCAAGCAATTTGCTGAGTTAAAAATAGAAAACATTTAGGCATGGCAATGTTTGGCATTCATTTCACTGACTGCCTCCTTCACCCACTTGCCTGTTAGTTAAGAGTAACATAGGTGATGGAGAGAGGCAGCAGAGTTTCGGGGTGGAGTCATTGTGGCCAGAAAATCAACTCTGAACACTGCAGCCAAGCTGAGCAGGGGCTTTTGAACCAATCAGCATGAGTCCCTCAAGGATGAAAAAACAAAAACTGTTAATTCTCAAAGTTTAGATGTCCTGGAAGGCTTTAATTCAATCTAGTGTTTGGTCTTCATCTGTTCCTGTTAAACACAGCAACATCCACTAATTAACAGTTGTTGAGTGTAATCTCTAGGGAATTGCACAGTCTAAGGTGCCATGCTTTGTAGAAAAGAAATGTAATATATTGCCCATGACAGCTTATATCATAAAAGTCAGACTCACTGGTTGCATTGTGCTTACAAATATTTTGATTGCAATTATTTGAATTCAATAAAATGTAATGAGGTGCTCTTAGCCTCTGGGCAAAACTGACATAGAATTTAATTTGCGCTAGTCAGCTGAAGGCACAAAATGTTCCTGGGGAAAATTCTGCTGTGCCATAAAAACATGGAATTCTTACTGACAGGTCCTTGGAAATTCTGTGCATAAGCTTCCTATACAAGTGAGAGATAGGGTGTGCTGATAACCACAAACGCTACTGGAACTGAAGTAGGATGTTCACTTACTTGACAGAGTAAGCTAAACTGTTTCTCCACCTTAGTTTCCTCCCTAAAGGTCAATATTTTCATTTTGCAACTTCTAGCTACGATCACTGACAAATAAAGCAAAATAGAGGGAATGTCTTTTAAAGGAAATTTGGTGGAAAACAGACGGTTCGAAATTAATTTTAAATTACCTCTTGGTTTTTCATACATGACCTCCCATAGTCATGAGAACCAGAGGCAGAGGTGACTCTCTCAGTAACTGGGATGGATTTTTTTTTTTTCCCTCCTTAAGAGTCAGGATTATGTGACCTTATAAATTGGTCTCATTACAGAGCTACTGACAGACAGACATATTGGTGGCTGCCAGTAGGCATATGGGCTGAAATTTGGAGGAGGGGCGAACAGATGGAGTGGGGAAATGGAGTGATGGACGGGCCCCTCACACAAGGCCCAGCTGGTAGGGAGCAGGTCATGTCTGTTACTGCTAAACTGAGAAAGATAAGCGTGTCAGCAGTTGGGAAGGTGACTCCATCAATCAGTCTCTTCATTATAGAAAGAATGAGCCTTGTCGTCTGATGGTGGGAGAAGGGAGCTGGTCCTCCCACACCCCACAGGTGGCAACTCTGAAGGGGCTTGTCTTTCATGTTGCAGGAGGAAGAAGAATGTGCCTTCCCAAGCTACCTTTAGTTGTTGTGGGACCTTCAGAGAAAACTCTAGTGACGACTCAATATCTTAAAGTTCATTTTCAAGTGTTTTAATTTTGAGTAAAATATTACATGAATGTTACACTTGATAATGGTAAGACATTGACATTACAAAGGGGTTTCCAGGTGAATCTCAGGCTCTCTTCTGCATCAGTGGCAAAGTCCTAAGCAAATGGGGTGGAAAAGGGGAGACTTTGTAAGTGCTTCTAGAATGTGAGCTGTATAGTGACTGGGTCTTGTTCATCTCTAATCCCCAGGTGCCTAAAACAGAGACGTGCAGTACACACTTATTAAATGCATTAAGTCAAAAGTATAGGAGATGTTTCAAAGTGATTTTTAGCATCCAAGCAAATGTATTTTCTGACTCTTCCTCTGACATCAATTTTACTTTACTGACTTTTCTGCTGTTTGAACCTAGATTTTACAGGTTCAACTCTTAGGTAAGAAGCAGCAGCAAATGGAACATTTGAGACTAGATGGAGAATCCCATGGACAGAGGAGCTTGGCAGCTACAGTCCATAGCGTCACAAAGAATCAGATAAGACTGAAGCAACTTAGCACGTATGCACACACGTAGTTAATACACTCAAGTAGTTAACAACTGCACTAATGTTTCATACTTTAGTGAGAGCATGATGAAATTTTGGGAAAGGAATGCTTCTTTTTTTCTGGGGAATATATCCTTATATCATACATGCTGATGAGAGATTGTTGCATCTGCTTCAGTTTCCTTAAAGACAGAATAAAATCTTATTTATAATAGTACAGTGTCTTGAAAATACTGATACTTAGTAAATGTTGAACCAGTGAGTTTATATGATTGCTTTCTATTCACAGAGTTTTTCAGTAAAGAGCAGTTTCCATGAACAAACTTGGCTCTTTTATATATTTCAGTGTGAAAAATGCCCATATTCCAGGACAAGGAATGTGAGCCAAAGATCATTTTATTTAAAATTTTCTGATCTATAGTATTATTTATTTCAAGGGAAATACATTTATTCTCCTAAATAATACCATTAGTTACTAAAAATTTGGGCACATGGAAATTGGAATAGTTTTGGGAGTTAGAATAGCAAATAATTGAATCCAAAAAAGCTGGACTTAATAATTATTTTATTAATATAGATCAATCTATGAAGAAGGTGGATGTTACTAACAGCATTTGAAAGTTACTGACTTGATCAAATAGGCTAAACATCTGAGATTCTATTTTATATTCTCTTTTATCATCCAATTGGAAATTAATAATATATGTCACTATAGTATAAGAAAATTATATACCTTTTGAGATTTCTGAGCAAATTCATTTTTTAAAATGTATATGACTTTAAAAATCTCAAGGTCTCTGTAAAGAAGTACTATTACATACTAACACAATGTTTTCTACTTACTTAATTTGTGCATCCTAAAAGACAACTGTTTATAAAATTAGAACAGATTTTGAATAAATAATTAGAAATGAGTGTGTTAAATTTGAAAATGTGCTTCTATTTAAAGTGTTCACAAGCTGACCCTTGTGTGATAAGATTCACTTCAGGGATCCTACTGGACTCTGAGGCAGGACACACAGCTGACCTCAGTAACTGGATTAGATAGTAGTGTCCTAATTGATAATGAAGGGTTTGAACTAACAAATGAGTCTTGTTTGGAGGGAGCCTTGCCGTGGAGCATGTTAGGGGAGGAGACAAAGTGAGTGAGTGCTTGGGCTCTAGACTGAAAAGGACTTGACTCTGAACCCAGTCCTGAAGCCTTAGGTGAGTTAATTAGCTTATAATTCCTTGTCCTGAGAGTTTGTGTTGACATGAAAACAGATAATGCATGTGAAGCACCTACCACGGTATCTGGAACAGGGTTAGCACTCATGGATAGTAATGGTTTTATTTCTGCTGTCAATGTTAGCTTTGCTAACATTGCAGTTTGGTTCCTGAATACCCTAAGGACATTTAGTGTTTTTTATTCGAATTCTCCAAAAGCTGCCTTTAAAGGAAATCCAAAAATTCAGTCTTTTTTCCTTTCTTGCTTTTGCTACATTTCCCCTCTCTCTCTCTTTCTTTTCTTCCCTCCTTCCTTCCTTTCCGCCTTCTTTTCTTTTGCCTGTTTATATAGTCAACAGATTTTTAGTTACTACATGAGAATCCAAAACCTTATGCAGGTAGGACATTTAGGAATAAATTTTCCATGTCTGTAAACAGGACTATTTGTATTATCTGGATTACCCTGTAAAGGGAAAAAATACTTTCTAATTATGAGAGAAAATGCTCAATATTATGATAGTTCTGTCTCCTGTAAATATAGATGAGACTTGGAATTCCTGAGTGTTTTTCATTCAGTAACATTGATCCTAGTATTAAAGCAGCATGATAGATTACAGGTATGCCCTCTTCTAGGTTTCCTAGGGATCTGCAGGACCTTCACCTTCTTGACTATCCTAAAATATAAATACACTATCCTTTTCTCTGAATGCATTTGCTTCTCCCAGTGTGTGAGATATTCATATGCCAGCATTCTTTAAAATAAGCTTGCTGCCATTTATCTTGAGAATGTGTGCCAATTCTCTAATGAGGACTCCTTCCCCACTCCCAATTTGTTCACAACCACTTTGATTTCTATTGATCCTAAAATAATATGGAAGTAAAAATTAAAGTATTTCTATATGTGTATGCTGTATTGGTGATTTGAAACTTCAGGTACTGAGAACTGACTGTGAAGGAGAGAGCCAGCCACAATCTGGATTATTTTTCAAATGCTTTGGGTTTGGCAAAAACTAAAATGCTTGTTGCCAAGCCCCTTTCCTCCTAATTTTTAAAAATCATGTGTGTTTCAAGGGAAATTTAATCCACATGTTTCTGATTCATTTGCACTTAAGTTGTCAAACTGTTTTGTAATCATAAGTCTCTATCTTTCTCCACAGAAAGTTGAGTTTTTCCAAGTGTGCATAAACAATCACCTCTTAGAAGAATGAACTGAATATTTAAATTCGGAAACCAAGGATGGGCAAAACTGTGTGTACCTCACGGGCTCTTGGGAGAGGAAAAGATTTTTGAAGTTTTGACTCAAATCTTTTGATGTAGACTTTGACTTACCCTTGGAAATATGAGATTCTTCCCTCCAAGAAAAAGTGTTTTGAGAGTTTAAAATATACTGTATACTGTAGAAGGTGCTAAATGACCAATGATGCAGGAAGATTCTAATTATTTAAAATTACAAGTAAACATGACTGTGAATAATATTAGTGTTATATTTCATAACAAAAGACTTATTTTAAACTTCATAATCTACACAATTGGGTTTATTTACAACTATAAACTCATCATCTCTTAGATGTGAGCTTAACAAAGCAAAAAGCTCAAACTTTCTTCTCCCAAAATACTTTATCTAAAATTAGTGTAAGTTCCTAATAGGAAAATTTACAAGGGGAAAATAAACACAATATTTTTAAAAGCTCATTCCATCTCTGAAAATAGCTTAGAATTTGCTGTATTTACATATTTTTCTTATAAAACCTTCTGTAGTGAGACTTGAAATGCTGACGCTTACTATAATAGAAGGTCCCATTTGGGAACATTAAGAACTTTTATTTTATGGGAACTCACAATGGTTACTCCCATTTGGGTCTCTTAGGAAGTGCTAATTCCCAACACTTCCTCCTTTATCATGAGATCAAACCATTTGAACCACTTACTATCATGTACCCAGTAAAACTCAATCTGTTGTGTTAATTAGTTATGTAAACACATTTTATAATTGTGGAGACAAAGCAGAGCTAGGCAACTGGGTAGGTGAGAAAAGATCAAAGATCTCCCTTAATAAATTGTTACGCTAATTAGTGTTTGTCTTGTAGTGCTTCTCCAGGGGGTCCTTTAAACCCAAGCTTGGGAAAACCTGCTTAGAGAACAAGGAAGCTTTGGCACAAACAAATCTTGCCAAACTCCCAAAACCAACTTAAAACCAGTGAAGTGAGAGAAAAAGGAATACAAAAGAAACAGGTGAAAAGAACTGTGAATTCCTCCTGAGGAGATCCTGCTCTTAAGACTATAATATGGAAAGAAGGATCAGATCACACACAGTCTATTTTTATGATTTAAAAAAAAAAAACAGCTTTGCCTAGTTTGGGCTCCTTCCAAGTAAGATTGTGTATGTAGCTTGCTGTGAAAATAATCAAGGTACTGTATCGTCTATACCTCTCAAAAAGTGCCCTTAAGAGGTACCTCCATTTTAGTAAGATAAAGGCCTCCAGGAGGTGCTCAGGCCCCCCATCAACATTACGTACGTAGGCTTCTTTCCTGCCTTATTCTCGATCATGGAATTGGCCATCATCCACCATACTACATAATTTACTCTTCAATATTCTTTCAATTAGAAAGGCCATGAGGGCAGGGAGTTTTGCCCTTTGGTTTTCACTGATTTGCCCAAAAATTGACTGAATAGAAGAATAAATATACATTAATGATATACATTAGTGTTCAAAACATTTCAGAATGGTATAATATGGAGTTGTTCGCCCATGTTTTTAAACATGGCATAATATACAATTGTTCTACCAGTTTGTTGTTGTTCTTCGGTCACTCAACTCTTTTCCTCTCCATGGACTGCAGCGCACCAGGCTTCCCTGTCTATCACCAGCTCCCGGAGCTTGTTCCAACTCACATCCATTGAGTCAGTGATGCCATCCAACCATCTCGTCCTCTGTCGTCCCCTTCTCCTCCTGCCTTCAATCTTTCCCAGCATCAGGGTCTTTTCTAATGAGTCTACTCTTCGCATCAGGTGGCCAAAGTATTGGAGCTTCAGCTTCAGCATCAGTCCTTCCAATGAATATTCAGGACTGATTTCCTTTAGGATTGACTGGTTGGATCTCCTTGCAATTCCAGGGACTCTCAAGAGTCTTCTACTACTTACATGATATGAACTGGCCTTGAGCAATTCACTAAATCTTTCTGAATTCTGTTTCCTCACGTGTATATGTGGTTATTATTACCTTTCTTTCAGAATTGTGTCAAGATCGGAGATGATTTATAAATTGCCCAGCAGTGTCTAGCACTTTGCAGATGCTCAGTAAAATGCGGTTATTGTTTTGTTGTTATTGTCATTAATCTTTTCCCTTTGTCTTTATGCAGGCCAGCTGATTTTAAGATCCTCGTGTTTAGTATCACTTCTCTTTGCTTTTTATCTTGCTTCTCTTCTTTTTTATGTCTTTTTCATATTTTCTTAATTCTATAGTATGTTCTGTGCAACCCCATAGACGGCAGCCCACCAGGTTCCCCCATCCCTGGGATTATCCAGGCAAGAACACTGGAGTGGGTTGCCATTTCCTTCTCCAATGCATGAAAGTGAAAAGTGAAAGTGAAGTTGCTCAGTCGTGTCCGACTCTTAGCAACCCCATGGACTGCAGCCTACCAGGCTCCTCCATCCATGGATTTTCTAGGCAAAAGTACTGGAGTGGGGTGCCATTGCCTTCTCTGAATATGTGTCTACATACTCCCTATCCATAAATCTAACAACTTGTTGATTACTTATAATGGACCTCACTTGTGCAACATTGGATAAATGTAGATCTTTATTTTACAGCATATTCTCACCAGTTCACATGATTTTTTCTGAGTTATAATGTCTAGTGATTCATTTATTGATTTCTGTATATAACTAGGCATGAAATAGATTGATGATTAGTTACTTCAAATGTTTAAAGAGCAGAAATAAACCAAAACCTGAGAAGAATTTGTCAGAACTATTCTTTAACTTTCTCTGAAAATTTCCACATATTTGTAAATGACTACCGATGTTCACTGTTTACAAATATAGAATAGGTAAGGTGGGTGTTTTCTATTTCCAAGTATTGATATTTCCAAAGCCAGGGACAGTTACTTACTACTCATTTTGCCTAAAGTTTTCAAATAAGATTTTGTTCAGTTCCCTGAAGTCTTGGTGGAGATGGGCTAGTCCAGATTTGTATCTAGGATTTGCCTCAGCCTCAGCCATATCTTTTAACTTTTATTTTATATCATCTCTTTTAACTCTAAATTACAGTCCTGTCTTGAAACTCCCTTCATGAAGGCTGGCAGTGCAGAAGAAAGGAGGAAGATAAAATGGCCCAAGAAATTCTCTTCTAGAATGTTCTGTATCTGGTCTTATTTTCTGGCATCCTTGCTATTTCACAAGTTCCCAGTTGTTATGTAATAGTCAACTAGAAAGTGCTTTTTTTTAAACCTAGTATTAAAGTAATATATTAAAAAAAATAATATGTGGTTGCTGTAACAAATTTAGAAAATATGACCAAGCAAAAGAAGAAAGAGTAAAAATAATCTGTAATCTCACTAGATACATATACAATCTCACTAGATACATATCTAGCATGTAATAGATACTTATTATCACAAAATTATATTATCATACATAGAAAATATTTTGAAAAATTTTTTTAATTTATAATTCAGCATATTTTCTATCATTAAACACAAAAGCATAACTTCAATGACATCATAAGGATACATCACTTTCTGTTAAAACAATCTTTTGTCTGCAGATGTGATGGAAAATATATATGTTAGAGCAAAAATTGAAAATATGGATTTTTAAGGTAAATAAGGAGGTAAGATTGATAGTCTTTGTGTTTTTTCCTGCAAAATAATTCACTTTATTCTTATTTCCCCCCTTTTCCTCAGATAAAAAATGTATATAAGAGCACACACACTGAGATGGGTCTATATAAACTATAGACCCATTTCAGTAACTTGAAATTACAATCAAAAATCTTCTCTCTCTTGTTGAGCATTTTCTCCCTTGATACCCAGCACATGACTACTCAAACAATAGCTCTCAATAAATATTAGTTGGAGAGCTGAAACAAATAAGCTAACTCACATATAAATGCTGTCTTTTGAGATCTATGATTACAGTTTTACCAGCTTGTTTATTTTGCCACTATAGGAATAAATGAGTGGACATTGAACCGTTTAGTCTCCATCTCTTCAAGTGACATTATTATCTAAGCTCAAAGCTGCCATGTCAGTGTTCTCCAAAACTTAGATCTGAATGACCTGGAGCGCTGGTTATAAATGCAGATTCCTGGGCCCTACCCTAGACATACTGATACAGAATATATAATGCGGAGCCTCGGAAAGTTTGAGGACCATTTTGGGGTGGTGTCAGCAAGCAGTGAAATATGTTTATCAGTAGAATAAGTATAGAACATATTGCGCCTCCCAGCCTGTGTGGAATGAATAAATCTTTAGGAAAGATAGAACTGGGGGGAAATTTTCCTTTTTTTTGTTTTTAAAGATAATGGCATTACCTTTATGTTTAGAGGATGATGAGATCTAGTGAGGGTAAAAGAAAGCACGTTTGAAGGTCAACTTTATTTTGTGTGGAAATGATTTCACTGGACAATTTTAATTATGGGAAGAAAAATAACGATGCAAACCATCTAGATGTATAAAAGTTTCTCTTTGCTGCTTGTTCTCGCTATGTCTGTGGCATCTTTTGAGACTCCAGTGAAAGCTATTAAGAAAAATACCCATTCACTGGTCATAAACATCAATACCAAGAATCTAATGTATTAAGCAAGTTTTCATCTAGGCTTTTCGTTCACAATAAAGCTTTTTAGAAGTACTTAACTTTGCTTCAGTATTCAACTTACAGATGCATTCACTGTATCACTCTATCTAAGAAACCTCTTAGAACCAAAAATGAATGTTTAAAAAAAATTTTTTTGTAGGAAGATGTGAAAATTAATTTGGCATGTAGGTGCTGTTGGTTCCAATTAAAATCAATATCTGTCCTGATTTATGCCTCTTGTCTCTATGACAGCAAGGGGGCTGGCTAAGGGGATGCATCTGCTCCTCTCTCCCAAAGGGGCTCAAAACAAGTGAATGACCTGCAGTGTTTATTATTAAGTTTTCAAAGGGAAAGTTGTTTTGGTCTAATTGAAGCAATAATATGAGAGAGGTTATTTCTGGTCAGTTTCCTGCTGTTTTCACTCTGGAGAATATATTCCAGGTGTTTGCCGTGCTGCACTGCCGTGCAAGGACCACGTTCCCTGGAGTTTAGATATGCTAGTGCCCGTGGAGCAATAAACCAGCATTGTGAGTTGCAGCCAGTTTTGGCATTTTTGAGACACTTTTTTTAAGTTAACGTCGTAGTAAACCAGATGGTTAATGACCACATTCATTTTCAAAAGTTCCAGTGACTGTGGAATAATGCAATGAGACTTTATAAATCCCTAATACATTAAAGAACAATTTCTTCTCTTTCCTTTTACTCTTAGGCTTTGCCACACCATAAAGAGTAGCTGTAATATCATGTCACTATACTTTACTTTGAAATGTCTTTTTCTTTCTTTTCCTCCACACTGATTAATGATTTTCTTTCAGTAGATGAGAAAATTAAAATTAAAATCTAATTAGTCAAAATATGAGCCATCGTTCATTCATAACTTGTCCCTCTCTGGTTTTGCAAAAGATATTCTAACTCCATGTTCTTCAAATATCCCTAAATGTCATAAATAGTATCAAGGATGATTGGTTAAGGGTGTAGACTCTGCATCTGGATTTAGGATATAAATGCAAATATTCAGTACGTGATATTTGTCTGAGATACATATAAGTGACCATTTCTGATAAAGGATAAATGTCACAAGTAATAGTTTGGGAATTTCAGAGGTGCCGTTCCACATATCAGCTAGCAAATTGATGTTATAAACTTTTCTATTGCTCTAAGATATTTTTCCTGGCAAAATCACAAAACTGAAAACACTATATTAGTTAGTGGAACTTAATCTTAACTTTAAGAATTTTATGCAACCTTCATTTAAGATACTTTAATCTTGATTAAATTCCCAGGTAACCCGTATTGGTAATCACAAAAACAAAAGACAATTATAAAGTTGAAATTCAACGTCTTCCTGGTTCCAACTGGAATTTTGGACCTTGGTTTTGTTCATTTTCATCTGTGAACCTAATATGAACCCACAGACCAAAATAGTCACATTAAGGACAGGGGCTGGATTTCAGGCTAATCAGGGGAAATGCCTGGGGAGGGTGGTGGTGGTGTTGTCTGCTGCTCACCCGCTTAATCACGCAGACTTTCGGAGTCCAGGATACTTCCAGAGCCTGAGTGGTAGCGATTTCTCAGTTCACATTCCCAGATGTGCGAGTCAAAGGGTCTAGCACCGAATGTCCTCAGAGGCGGGCCTCTGGGAGGGGGACTGCTCTCCCGAAAGAGAGAAATGCGTGGTACTCGGTGTCAAGGGCATAGTATTTATAAAGCACTTTGGGTTCTTTGGATGATATTCAAAGTGCTATGAAGTATTATTACTTAGGTATTTTCACTAGATCCAAGGAGAGGGCAGGAAGCTCGCTCCGTGGCTGTGTATCAGGCAAAGGAAGCTGACTCGCACATTCCTCTCCTTATTCTTTCCCTGCCCCTCCGAATACCACACACATAGCAACGGTCAATTACAGGGGAGCAGGTGAGGTGTGCAAATTAACACAGGAGAGAGTGGTGAAAGTCGTGGGGGTGGGGGCGGGGAAGGGGGGGTGGGAGAAGAAGAGGAGAGCGAAGGACTGCCTGGTG
This sequence comes from Bubalus kerabau, assembly GCF_029407905.1. NCBI lineage: Eukaryota > Metazoa > Chordata > Mammalia > Artiodactyla > Bovidae > Bubalus > Bubalus kerabau. Next base: position 32,440,896 of record NC_073632.1, on the reverse strand, counting down.
GGAAAGGCAAGTTGCAGTGCCACTTAATAAACATGACTGCTAATAAAAGAAGATTCACATTCTTGAACAGGAAACAACAGATAAACCAAAAAACAAAACAAAACATCAAATCTATAGGATTTCATTCTGAGTGTTTTCAAAAGGTTGTGATGTTTTTGTCTCTATTAGAGGAGATTCATATCACCCCTCCCCTCCTCCCCCACCCAAAAAGCAAGTTCCTTTGGAATAGGACACTATGGAAGGAAGAAATGTCATAACTCAAATGGTCTAAAACAACTCAGATAATTTACAACGACTTTATTCTCTATCAGGGGTCATCGTTAGAGAGGGTGTTTAGATAGTTTGCCCAATTAAAGGGTATATTCATATTGCAGAACTAATTATTTGCTAGAATTTAATAGTCTTGAAATTTCACAGATGCCGGTGAGATAAGAAGGGAGATTTCTGTTACTTCCCAGCCCTTTGTAAAACCTCACAGCAGGTGATGCTAGAAACCATAGTTATCACTGCCAATTTAATACACATTAGTATCTAGACTTTACTATATAATGTAGAATTCATTGTACTTTCAAAATTAGCATCTTCTCTGATCATTTCAATAAGATAAATAGGCAAGCCATAAAGATTAGCTCCTGAGTGCTTATTGTTCAATGATTCACATTGGTGTACCTCAAGAAAAACATTCGTAAGATGAAAAGTTGGAGGTACATCTGAAAGGTTCTTTGTTTGCATGAGAGAGCCACATTTTTATCAATTGGAGAAGGATAAAATGTGCATTGTGCCAACACTGATGATTATAAGTTTTTTTTGTTTTGTTTTGTTTTTACTACTAGTTCTTCAGGATCACGCAATAACCTAGTAGTAATGAGCTTCAATTATCACTTTACTGGAGACATTTCAAAGAGATTTACTGTTGATAGACTGAGAGAAAAGGTCATTTACACCATTGTTCTTCAAATCACAGAGTTCATTTTGAAGTTTGTGTCTCCTTACAATCTTTCTTTAAGACACTGCAGATTATCTTTTATTGTAGTTCAAATAAGGAAACTGAGTCACAAACAAATTTACCTACTATTAAATAAAAAGCTTTGATTTCCTGTATTTACAACTGCTATTTAATTACGACATTTTAAAGAAGCTGCCATTGTCCATTGCTGGCATCATAATTTTCTGAAAAAAACAAAAGCAATCCACTTGCAGCAGTGCTGGGCTGCACACATAGACTAGTTTAGTAATCATGGGTTTATGGCTTTACCATCTTAATATTTATAGTAGCTATTTTTCTGAGTTTGGTGGGTCTGGCACACCTTGATTGCTGTAGATAACTCTGGAGCAGAGTGTGTGGGTGTGAGGTGGGGTCAGTTTAGCGCTGCGGAAATTGTTTTTGTATATAGAGAAATATAAGTATCATTTTTGCTGTTTGTTTTAGTACCAAATATTCACATGTTTACTTTACAGTTTTCAAAGGATGTTGCATATCTTAGAATTTAAAGACCCTGGATATGTATATTTGTAGATATTGGAGCTGAAATCCATAAAGTCAATTGTTTTCTCTAAGGCTACCTGGAGACCAAGGACTAAAATCCTGGAATCCTGATGATTTCACTCCCTATTCCATACTGTGTTAATAGATGTTTCTTATTTGATCCTCCTAACAACCATGTGATACAGGAATTGCTATCTATTCTTGTTTTATAAACAGGAAATATGGCTCCAAGGAGTTGCATGCCACTCCATCCAGAATTTCAAAGCTTACTAAAGACAAAATTTGATTTGGTACCCAGGCCTTGCTCAAAATTGTTAGAGTTATATAAAAATGATCCCAGTTGCATTTCTAATGAGAAACTTCTGGACTATTTCTGTTTATCTGTGTGTTATCTGTTAAGGGTCCCTTGGAATGAGCATCAGCTAAATCTTTTAAAGACCTATGAAACCAAAGTGGTTTCTGTTAGGCTAGAACTCCCAGTGGACTGAAAGATTTCATTATGTTGTTAATTTTGCATAACAGTTATTAACAGATGAACTAAGTTATTTTGCTTATGATTTTTTTTCCTGAGATCCTAGATTTGAAGCTATCATTCTAAAGTGAAGCCATGTAAAATATTCTGCTTTTGCTTTTAAGCTTTTCTTTTGCCACATTGTTCCTCTTGTGTCCCAAATATTCTAAATTGTTTACATTTTTTGACCATGCAAGGATCCTTGCCACTCCCAATGAAGACTTTAAGACATGCTGATTGCCTATTTATCTCATTGGTTATGCTTCATTTGCTCATCCTGTAAGTATTTACTGGACTCTCCAGGTGGTGCTAGTGGTAAAGAACCCGCCTGCCAATGCCTGAGACCTAAGAGACACAGGTTCCATCCCTGGATTGGCAAGATATCAAGAGAGGGGCATGGCAACCCACTCCAGCATTCTTGCCTTGGAGAATACCAGGGACAGAAAAGCTTGGCAGGCTCAAGGCCATAGGGTTGCACAAATCAGACAGGACTGAAGTAACAGCACACACACACGCACACACGCATTTACTAAGCACTTTGTTTGTGACAGGCGCTATTCCAAGAGCTGGAAAAAGAATATTGAAAAATAGAAAAAAAAAAAAAAAAACCCTACCCTCAAATTATCTTATGGTTGGGGTATCCATTCTATGTACAGATAAATGTATAACATGTCAGGTGTGAACACTGTGAAGGGTAAAAATGATGCTGTGCAAGGGGGTAGGGAGTGCTGAACCCAGAGAGGAATAGTCTTATACAGTTGTTAGGAGCAGCTTCAATGACGAGGGCATATTTCTGCAGATAATTTGAAGGAACGAGCTATGTAGAGATCTGAGGGAATAGTAAATTGAAGAAACTAAGATAAACCTGCACTTGGAATGGTCAAGGGAGAATGTAGAAAAAGTCCAGAGAATGTCCAGAGGGAATCAGGACACACAAAGCCTTGTGGGCCAATTTAAAGGTATTGCATGAGTGAAGTGCAGAGCCATTTAAGGGGCTAGAACAGAGAAAAATGTAAAAAATAAATTTTTGTGTTTCTAAAGATCTATTTTGGCTGCTATGTGAGAATAAACTGCAAAATGCAAGAATAGAAGAAGCAGGGAGACCAGCTAGAAGGCTACTGAAAAAGTCTGTATCATAAATGATGAGTTAGTTCAGGAAAGCTCATCAAATTCTGGACATATTTTGACAGTAATGTTGATTTATTCAAAGGTGGGATGTAAAATGTCAGAGAAAGAAAGCAATTAAGAGTGCAGAAAAACTAGAGGGATGGCATTGTCCTTTACTAGAAAAAACTGATAAACACTTTCATGGGAGAGAATGAGAAATGTGTCTATTGACATCTTATATTTGAGGTGTCTACACATAAACAGAAATCTTGAAAGGCAGTCAGGTTATGAGTCTCAAGATTAGGGAGAGAGTTTTTGAGTGGAAATGATGATTTGGGACTATTCAGACTGATCTTTTACTAAGTATGAATTTACTAGCCAAGGGAGTGAGGGTAAATACAGAAGTTAGAGGATTAAAGCTGTTTAAAGTATGAGGGAGATAAGGAGGAGTTAGTGACAGTAAGAATGACCAGTGAAGAGGGAAGAGAGTGCTATCTCAGAAGCCAAATGAAGAAAGAATTTTAACAAACAAGTACTTAATTGGATTTGCCTTTTCATTTTCTTTTTGATCAAACAGGATGCCAAGGGATTGGTTCAAAATGAACATCAAAATTATATTAAGTATAATTACAATTTTTAAAAAATTGCCTACTAGGAATCAAAATTCTCCAAACCAGGCTCTGTGAACTTCCAGATGTTCAAGCTGGATTTAGAAAAGGAAGAGGAACCAGAGATCTAATTGCCAACATCCGCTGGATCATCGAAAAAGCAAGAGAGTTCCAGAAAAAATCTACTTTTGCTTTATTGATTATGCTAAAGACTTTGACTGTGTGGATCACAACAAACTATGGAAAATTCTTAAAGAGATGGGAATACCAGACCACCTGACCTGCCTCCTGAGAAATCTGTACGCAAGTCAGGAAGCAACAGTTAGAACTGGATGTGGAACAACAGACTGGTTCCAAATCAGAAAGGAGTACGTCAAGGTTGTATGTTGTCACCCTGCTTATTTAACTTATATGCAGAGTACACCATGCAAAATATCAGGCTGGTTGAGCACAAGCTGGAATCAAGATTGCCAGGAGAAATATCAATAACCTCGGATATGCAGATAACACCACCCTTATGGCAGAAAGTGAAGAACTAAAGAGCCTCTTGATGAAAGTGAAAGAGGAGAGTGAAAAAGTTGCCTTAAAACTCAACACTGAGAAAACTAAGATCATGGCATCTGGTCCCATCAATTCATGGCAAATTGATGGGGAAACAATGGAAACAGTGAAGAGACTTTATTTTTTGGGCTTCCAAAATCACTGCAGACGGTGACTGTAGCCATAAAATTAAGACACTTGCTCCTTGGAAGAAAAGCTATGACCAACATAGACAGCATATTAAAAAGCAGAGACATTACTTTGCCAAAAGTCCATCTAGTCAAAGCTATGGTTTTTCCAGTAGTCATATATGGATGTAAGAGTTGGACTATAAAGAAAGCTGAGCACCAAAGAATTGATGCTTTCAAGCTGTGGTGTTGGAGACGACTCTTGAGAGTTCCTTGAACTGCAAGGATATCCAACCAGTCAATCCTAAAGGAAATCAGTCCTGAATATTCATTGGAAGGACTGATGCTGAAGCTGAAACTCCAAAACTTTGGCTACCTGATGCGAAGAACTGACTCATTTGAAAAGACCCTGATGCTGGGAAATATTGAAGGCAGGAGGAGAAGAGGACAACAGAGGATGAGAAGATTGGATGGCATCACCGAGTTGATGGACATGAGTTTAAGTAAGCTCCGGGAGTTGGTGATGGGCAGGGAAGCCTGGCGTGCTGCAGTCCATGGGGTTGCAAAGAGTCGGACACGACTAAGTGACTGAACTGTACTGAGGAAATATAAATGGGAGATTTACTTATAGTTCTCCATTCTCAGAATTTTTGTACATATTGAATTCTTCTCCACATAATGGTTGAGTCTGACAAGATTTGCTCTGATATAATTTTGCATTCTCATAAAGAAGGCAGTATGAAATAAATCAGCAATTGTGAGGACTATTTTTTCTAGAAAGGCAATGTGGTATAGTGTAAAGAAAGGGCAGCCTGTGAGTGAACCCAGTTTCCACTGAGAACTTAGCAAAATTGCTTCACTTCTTTAAGGCTCACCTCCATCCTCTTTAAAATAGAGGATATTAATACCTATCTCCCAGGGTTACCATTTCTGATTAAATTTTAAAATATAGTTAGTTCAATTGTCTTGGGAGTTCCCTGGCAGTCCAATGGTTAGGACCAGCGACCATGCATTTTCCCTGTCATGGCCCGGTTTTAATCCCTGGTGGAGAAACTAAGATCCTGCAAGCCTTGCAGCAGGGGCCACTTCCCCACCCCCCAAAAAAGGTAAATTGCCTGATACACTGTGAACACTTAACATCAATCTCTAAATCATTAAGTATCTTTCAAATAGATGCTTTAAAAGCATTGTGCTGCATATTAGCATTTTTCTGGGGAAATATTCAAATAATTCTTGACTGGGAGCTGTATGTATAGTGGCGTGTGTGTGTGTGTGTGTGTGTGTGTGTGTGCTCACTCAGTTGTGCCTCTTTGTAGCCCCATGGAAAGCTGATAGATGTGGTACTTAAAAAAATTTAAGCAGTTGTTTACTTTTCCTAGTTTCTACTCTGGGATAAACAAATAATCAGAATATCTTTTCTTACTTTTCTCTCCCTGAGCCATTCTGGCATAACCTATCAACCTGAGAAGGGTAACTTTGTTAACCTTTTCTCAAGATTTTGCTCCACCTAGCTGGAACATATGAACAAGAAAGACCTCCTAGAAACAGCTGTTGTCTCCAAGTTGAGAAGAATTCTCTGGAGAGAATATATTTTACAAACATAAATAAAATGATTTTGTGACCATTTTTACAGTGCTCTGCTTGTGTATCCTCTAATCACTCTTTTGTGCAGATCTCAGTGAATGGGGGACCTGAGTGATCTATCTCATCTCAATCTTACAAAGCAATTGCAATGTGCATTCAGATGATGGATCTCTAATCTATTATAAAATGAAAGAAAATTCATCTTCAGAAGAAACCTGAATGAAGAGAAGATTCTAATTAGATGTTATTTGCTTTTAATGGTGCTTTTTTATCCCTGGGGTGAATAAGTTCCATTGTCACAGAGACACTCTATTATTCAATTGGTGTCTCTGCCCTCTCCTGGCCCCACAGCACAGTCCAGCAGGGACTAGAGTTGGATCTCTTCAGAGCTCATTAATTTGGAACCTCTGCTGAGTAGAGACAGAGCTTTGGTTAAACTTAAAATGCTCTTTTCCATGTCCTAAGAGTTGGCCTTGCTCAGAGTGTTTTAACTAAAGAAATCAAAGGTAATGAAACCAAAAACACCTAAAATGGACTTTAAGCGTGGAATAGAGAATGTTCCCTTTTTAATATAGGTTACATGAGAAATAAAGGGAGGAAAGTGAAACTTCCATGGGAAAAAAAGCAATGGATTACTCTAATGACTTTTAGTAGCTTAATTTGGGGTCTACACTTTGCCTGCCATGTATTAAAAAATTAGAGTGGACTGCTACACTTGGAAAAAGAGACTTTGAACGCAGTACTATCAAAGCATAGTTTTAAAATTATAATTAATGTGTTATGATGAAAACACAGATTGAGGATTAATCCAAAAGAGGTATTTCATTAAGGAACAAGAAGGTAATTCATTAGAGAATAAAGTATTAATATTTTTATTCATTATAAAATAAGAGATCTGTGCCTTTTTCTTAAACACTAAATATAATTAGATATACATTTTGCATTCATACCAGACAGATGGTTATTTAATTTAAAATGTGAGTCCTTGCCACCTGCAAAACTCTGTACTAGACACTGGGGATTATAACAATGAAAAAAATAATCTCTTCATAAAAAAGCTCAGTTTCTGGTTGGCTTGGTCAAAGCCTCAAATGAACTAAGAAAAAGAAGGACACAGTAAATGGAAGGCAAAAGTCAGTGAAAAAATCAAAAGTACACAGAAGAAAAAGAAGTTAATTGTTGATTGGCAATCATGGAAGGCTGTTGCTATTTAAGTTGCATATTTTTGGTTAAAGGAACAGTTGAATGAAGCAAAGTTGTAAAGTTGTGAAATTTGTTCAGGAAATGGAGAATGGAGTTTGGGAGCCAGAGCATAGAATGAAATAAGAAAAGAGGCTGCAATCATAGCCTAGATATATCTGAATGCTAACTGAGGAGTCGGGGCTTTCCCTTACATAAGCTTGGCAAGTTATTTTGGGTAAGGATGTATATAGTCACGGTTAACAAGAGATTGTTAGGACAATATATGGATTCATCAGTAGAAGTGTAATTTGCCATGTTAGCTCTAAAGGATGATTCATAGAAAATTTTTTAAAAATATTGGTTCAGTCTGCTTTGAGTTCTTTCTCCCTCTTAAAATTTCGAACTGAATTTAATATTCTTTTCTAACATTTAAAAATACTTCTGTTCCCAACAGGAATAGGAATACCATTGGCATAATGTTCTACTGAGTGTCCAGATACACTTGGCACCTTGTCAGCATTTCACTGGCTCCACAGTCTCTGTCTTTCCCAGTTTGGCTCACTGATTTTTCCATCAAGAGGATAGCCTACCCTTCATCCTCAATACATGGTGAAATAAAACACATCTCTCAATCCACATTTCATCTATTCTGCTAAAGTTTGGTATTCAGGGGTCGTTGTGTTGATTGCTAGACTCTCTGTCTCCAACCATACCCAGAATCCAGTGCCCCATGATGGCGTGGACCCAGCAAGAGTCTTGCCAGCCCGTTTTCCTGTCACTCCTCCCTGCTAGCTTTGAAATTAGAAATTCACTCCTGAACCCTACACCAGTGACCATAGCCTTGCCACCTATGAACAGAGATCTTGGCTCCCTATCAATCCAACTCATCTGTAATTTCTACTCAAGTGCCATCACTAAGTGTTATCTGACTATGTCGATGGCCAATTTTGGTAGCTGGGAGAGTTCTCTGACTTCATTTACCTGTTAGGCAGCTGTTGTTCAGTCACTCAGTCATGTTCAACTCTTTGTGACCCCATGGACTGAAGCACACCAGGCGCCTTCCCTGTCCTTCACTCTCTCCCAGAGCTTGATCAAACTCATGTCCATTGAGTCAGTGATGGTGTCCAACCACCTCATCCTCTGTCACCTGCTTCTCCTCCTGCCCTCAATCTTTCTGAGGATCAGGGTCTTTTCCTATGAGTTGGCTCTTCATATCATGTGGCCAAAGTACTGGAGCTTCAGCTTCAGTATCAGCCCTTCCAGTGAATATTCAGAGTCATTTTCCTTTAGGATTCACTGGTTAGATCTCCTTGCTGTCCAAGGGGCTCTCAAGAATCTTCTCCAGCACCACAATTTGAAAGCATCAATTCTTCAGCGCCCAGCCTTCTTTAGGGTCCAATTCTCATATCCATACATGACTACTGGAAAAACCATAGCTTTGACCATACAGACCTTGGTCAGCAAAGTAATGTCTCTGCTTTTTAATACTCTGTCTAGGCTTGTAATACCTCTCCTCAAATCTCAGGTCTCTCCTCCTTCTTGCATCTTTCCACTGTTGCTAGGGGCTATTGTATCTCATATATAAGTGCCCATAATTAACAATCAGTGCAACTCCAGAATCTCCTGAAACACAGAAAACTGGAGATTCTTTAACAGAAAATCCAAAAATATTGGATTTTCATACTTTTGCACTACATGAATTTACATGGTGATCAAAGGCTATTTAGTCAGCATTTACACTTGAAGGAATCAGAAGCTTAATTCTTTCTTTAACTCAAACACACAAGTAAACATCTGCATTTCTATGTGCTATAACAGGCTCTGTGTTGAGGTAACTTATTTCTCCTCTTGTCCCGTCATCACCTTACTTCCCAGGCAGAGTTCAAATGGTACTTAATCACTTGAACATGCCTGGAATGCAAACAGGAAAAGAAGGGAAACAGGTCAATTGATTGTTGATTGGCCTGCTGGCTAATCCCATAGCAAAAGAAAAGTCTCTCCCACTTCGTAGGCATTTAATTTATTCCTCCAAAAGTAGAAGGAAGGTCAAGAGGAGAGTATATTGGAGGAAAACAAAAATTGAAGAACACGATTTTTACATTTTTGTCTTAATTGTATTTTCTCTGTGTTGTTACTCACTACTGATTTTAGGATCTTAAATTCTACAACATGTGCTGAACTAACCAAGGGTTGTGATTTCCAAACTTGGAGGACTGTAGGTTATCTCCTAGATCTTTGGAATGAAGACCTCCTTCTGGTGGTGCCCTGGAATCTGTGTTTTTAATAAGCTCTTCAGGTGATGTGCCCTGTTGGCTCAGACAATAAAGAATCTGCCTGCAATGCAGGAGACACAGGTTCTATCCCTGGCTCAGGAAGATCCCCTGGAAAAGGGAATGGCAACCCACTTCAGTATTCTTGCCTGGAGAATTCCATGGACAGAGGAGCCTAGTGGGGCACTGTCCACGGGGTTGCAAAGAATCAGCCACGACTGAACAACTTTCACTCACTCATTCACTCAGGTGATGTGAATGATTGTTATAGTAGGAGGCACTGATAAACAGCATGGATATATTAAAGTTATATTTATTTGTATTAGATAGCTTAACCAATGACTTCCTTTCTTATTTTACTTTTAAAGATTTTCTTTTATGTGGACTGTTTTTTAAACTCTTTCTTAAATTTGTTACAATATTGCTTCTGTTTCATGTTTTGGTTTTTTGGCTAAGAGGCCTGTGGGATCTTAGCCCCTCGACCAGAGATCCAATCAGACCAGGGATTCCTGCATTGGAATGTGAAGTCTTAACCACCAGATTGCCAAGGAAGTCTTGATAACTCTTTTAGATGTTTCTGTTAGAAGTAGGACATTCTTTACAGACAAATCAATTTGTATTGTTTGTTGATTTAAATCATGTGTTCTACTTTTTGAGATAAAAAGAAATAATTAGAAAATCTGAGGTTAAGACAGTGAGAGAAGTTAGTGGGGAACTTGAGAAATCTGATGCTGGAGCAAAAGCAAGGTTGGCTAGCATTTGCAGAAACCAGAAGGATGCTTTTTTAAAGCAATGGGTTTTGTCCAGGTGAATTGATAAACCAGGAACTTTACATTTAAGTTGTTATAACCATTTTTAAAATTTGCACATGTTGTAGACAGAATATGCAGGCTTTACCTCAATGAAATAGTCAATATCATTGTTTGGATGGTAGTCATGTTCACAGTTTTTAAAAATTCGAATCAAATAATATAAAACTAGAAATCCCTGATAAAAATTTCAGAGGATATTGTTTGTTTACTCATCTCAGGGATACAGAACCAGGAGAGATGAGGATGGCCAGGTAGCAGTTAGGCTGCAATGAGAAAGTTTCAGTAAAAAGTGACTTCAAAAGGATGAAGAAACTTAGTCCTCCAGACTAGGCCATCTACCATTAATACAAAAGAGGGGAAAACAATATGCCCACTGACTTGGGTCCTGGTTTATAAAACAGAATTTTAATTCTTCTCATTGAATAAACCCAGAAGTTGCAGAGGTTATCCAATGTTATACTCTAACTCTCCCAGACAAATACAAATCAAACAAGGTTAAGCTCAATTTCAGAGATCATCAGTAGGACATTTAAGGCTTCTTAAGATCCAACCAGTCTATCCTAAAGGAGATCAGTCCTGGGTTTTCATTGAAAGGACTGATGCTGAAGCTGAAACTCCAATACTTTGGCCACCTCATGTGAAGAGTTGATTCATTGGAAAAGACCCTGATGCTGGGAGGGATTGGGGGCAGGAGGAGAAGGGGACGACAGAGGATGAGATGGCTGGATGGCATCACTGACTCAATGGGCATGAGTTTGAGTGAACTCCAGGAGTTGGTGATGGACAGGGAGGCCTGGTGTGCTGTGATTCATGGGGTTGCAAAGAGTCAGACACGACTGAGCGACTGGACTGAACTGAACTGAACACAGCCCTTGCTGCAAGATAAATCTCCCATCTATTTATTTACTTAAAAATGTTTTAAAGATTTTTTTAATGTGGACCATTTTTAAAGTCTTTATTAAACTGCATCACAGAAAGTTGGAAATGACTGAGCAACTAAGCATGATTAAATCTGTTGTGATAATGTTTCTGTTTCATGTTTTGGGTTTTTAGTTTTGGCCATGAGGCATGTAGGATCTTAGTTCCCTGACCAGGGATCGAACCCACACCCCCTGCGTTGGAAAGCAAAATCTTAACCTCTGGACTACTCAGAAAGTCCCTCCTATGTATTTAATTTAAATCATCTCCTCAGAGAATTAGTTTATTTTATTCTTCTACTCCCTCATTGGGGATGGAGAACCATTGGTCAACCTACCTCTAAATAGTATTTATGACTATACCAATTCCCTTTAAAATTCAAGGATTCAAAGAAAAAGTTCTTAGAAATTTCCACCTCTATTTAGGTTCCCCCCATCTTATTGTTTTTGATTTATAAACACTCGTCTACCTGAGTTGAGTGGATAGACTTATATAAGACTGTTTTTCATCTGTACTTTTGTTCTACTTATCTAAACTTCAACATATTAGGAAAGTGATTAGAAATATGTGTGATCTTCTTGAATTGCTATTTAATCATTAATATTAATGATCAAAAAGGCCTGTGGAGTCCAAACACTAGACAATAAGCCCATCTGTTGCACACTTGCATTTCTTACTGGGTACAATGAGTTTCTACACAAATCACTTCTGTCGCTTTGAAATACAGTGAACAGATCCTCAGTTCTTCATTTCCTTCTTTTCTTCTTTTTTTTTTTTTTCTCATAATTTTCTCTCAGTTCTAGGGATTTTCCATTTCCTTTATTTTCTCTGATGATCTTGCTATTTGACTATTATCTTATCACATCAAAACCCCTTCGTTCTTCTCTGCTTACCCTATGTTTTTAGGAGAGACCTACTTGTCATATCTCTTTATTCCTAAAATAATAGTATTGCCTAAACTTGACACTTAAATAAACATCGAATATAAAGTGATAGCGTCCTCTGCCATGATTAAGGAAACTAAAGGGAGCCCAAAATTAAATTCAGCCATCAGGTATCTGAGAACAAGCCCTAACGCTCTGCCTTGGGAAGCATACAACTACTTCTGTACTTCTGAGCTTAGGAAGATGGATGTGGGGACTCTACCCTTTCCTTTATCTCCCCTTGTTCCTTTAACAAAATATATTTCTGGGAGAATGAAGTACAAGGAAATAGGGGGAGTCTTTATTTTCCTCAATTAATGGAATCATATGAGGGAAAAGAACTATAATTTTATTCAGACTTAGATCTCAGAGTGCCCAAGAAAAGCGAACAAAACCATCAAAAGTAAAGTTGTTTATTTGGGGTCATGGGGGACTGATGGCTGTGTCAAGTTTGGTTCTAAGGTTTCCAGGGTGAGTTTGTGGGTGACAGCAGTTTTGTATGGGTGACAAGAAAGCACCCCAAAAGGGGGCTGCCTGTTAGGCTAAAGCTCCCTTGAAGAATTTTTACTCAGTGTGTAATTGTAAATTAATGTTCGGTGATTCCATTTTGATACCTTCATGAGTGGTATCAAATTCATGGTGTGCTAAATTTTCTAAACAGCATCCCTGCCTGAACACAATAGAACATCATGCTGTACTGGGAGACTTTTCCCCTCCTCCGAATGGTAATTTAGGAAATGAGCCAGAAACCCTATGTGCACAAGTGTACCATAAAAAGCCCATTAACTAAGGTGCAAGTGAAATGGATCTGACTGCCATGTGTCTAGTATGCCATCTAAAAAGGTGCCACTTAATAGCATTCCTGACATCACCTTGAGCCCCCAATGGAAAGGGAAAATGAGAAGAAGAGGGAGATTCTGCCCCCCCACGCACACGTTTAGTAAATCAAGCAGCATTTTGTCTAAAGGAAAGCAAAGTCAGGATTGAAAAAAAGCAACAACATAATATATCTTGATCTTTTTCCAGCATGGGTGAGAGCGTTCGCCAAAAAGCAAGAAACAGTATCTGAAATGTTTGAAAGGCAAGGGGCTGGGCCAGCCCTCATCCACAAGGTTACTTGAGATGGAGATGAGGAGTTCCTGAACGACTGGCATAACTTGTTGCCATTATCAATTAAGGGTTAGAGAGCTCACTTGATACACCCAGACATTTTATCCAGTGCCAGAAAGGCAGTCTTTCTCCACAGTTGAGACTGTTTAAGGTCTGTGTAACAGAGCTAAGCAAAGACTAGCCCTAAAAGCAACAAAAACTTTAGCTGAATTTGCTTGACAACAGCCATTGGACCAAAGTCCAGGCCAGTCATCACACAATTGGTCATGATCATCTCTCCCTCCAGTCAAATGACACCTAGAAGGTGGGATACCATTGTCTGAGTGAACCACACAAAACACAACATTTGGACATGGTCAAGTCCTGTTCAAAGTGGAAGACACTAATAAAATCTATTGATGCATCTCAAATGTCATCATGGAATTGAGTCATTATTCACAAATTAAGAAGAAATTCCTGTTGAACTACTTATATATTACTTAAAAAAAATTGTAATGAGTTTTGCTTTCCATTTTACTATGGGTTGATATTGAGGCTGTTTTTTTTTCTTTTTTCTTTTTTTGCTAAATCATGGAGCCCTTGGAAGAGGCCTAATTTGTGCACCAACGAAGAAAACTCTGAAAATTGAGCAGCCTACCACAAGCTGTGGTTACATCATGTGAGCTACAAGGCCCCCTGGGAGAAAAGGGCCAAATCCACTTTTGGACTCACACATCTCAAGGACTGTAATTCTCACGCTAAGAGGTGAGAGGAAGATTGTTTCAACACTGGAGAGTACGTTCTAATTTCCTCACAGTAGAGATGGAGTTTTAAAAAAAATTTTTTTTTAAGTTACTTACCAGATACTAAAAAAAAAAAGTGAAGTTTTTAAAGACAAGAAAACCCAAAGGTCATTAAATAGGAAATGTTATCATTATGGAAAAATAATTCCTCCCCTATACCATGACCATACACAAATTCTAGAGTTTAAAGAGAAAACAAAAAAAAACAAGAAAGCAGGGTAAAAGAGAGAGAGGGAGGCAGGGCAAGTTTTGCTCTGATGATTCTGACAGCAGCAGAACAAACCTGCTTCTTAAGATTCCTGAGGACCCTGGTTGATTGAAGAATCTGTGCTACCCAGAGTAACATGGGAGAGACACCGGGAAGGAAAAAGAATTTGTGTGTGGAGAGTGAGCAGAGCGGGGTTGGGGGGTCGGGGTTGTAAAGAAGAGAGCACTAGTAATTAAATAAAGATATGCATGAAAGATTCAGAACCAAATTCTACAACGGTCATCTATGCACTTTGTAGATTGCGGGTGTGAACATTCACAGCGTATGCTTTGGATAGTCCAGATTTATGCCTGTTATCCTAGCTTAATTATTAATAGCACCCTCTTCACTTTCAAAAGTTGTTGGGGAGGACTATAAATTACATGATCCGTGTAGTCCCAAGACTCCTTGGTTGGGGAATGAAAGTTGAAGTATCTTTGGAAGAAATGAGCTGGAAGGAGGGGGTAAAGAAAATAGGACTTTCGCTGGAGACCATTTATAGGAAATTCCACAGCTCTGTTCTATAAGGACCAAGAAGAAAAATAATGAAGACTGGATTCTAAAAATGTGTGTGTTCTAAGAAAATATTAAACTGATATCACTCTAGAGCAAAGTAAAAGCTCAGCAATGGTGATCTACTTTATATTAATAAATCTCATGATCATTATTCTTTACTAGATTGTATCTTGGCCCCTGAGACTGCATTAAAACACTCCATGGAATATCATTTAAATATAATTTCTCTTTTGTTTTTTGATTTTTTTTAATGGAATTTTAGCTCATGGTCATGACATGGAATAAAAATCTGAAATTTCTTATACTTTTTTCTCCTAACTTCATTACTTTTTTTCTGTGTAAGATTATTACATCCACTGGTAAATCAGCCAGGGTTGTATCTTGTAGAAACAGTAGAACCAATAGGAAAAAAATAATTATCTTTTAAAGTCTTTGACTAAGGTCAAAACTCTAATTATATAACAATTAGAGATACACAGATAAATGTATAATCTAAAAGACATTACTAGATATGTTATTCATTACATTCTATTTTGGACTTTAGCCAGAATTTGGTCTGCTATTGAAATGTTCATATTAGAATGAGTAACTTGTCTTAGTTACCCAGTACATCCCCCATTTTAGAATCAAAAAAACTCCCACTATCTAAGGAAACTTATCAGTTGTTGGCAACCTGAAACAATTGGTTACCTTAGCTCCTATGATCACATAATTATAAAAGGATCTGTAAAGAGTGTTAGCATTAAAAAAAAGAGCTTTTGCAAAACTCCAAACTGTAACATTTTTAAATAATTAAAATACATTTTTGATTTGCAAATTTTTAGTTTGCAGATTGTAAACAGCATCAGAACCAGAGGTGCCAAAAACCTTTATAAAAGGCCATCCTTACACAGTTCCAAGCCAGGTCCAGTAAGAAAGAGCCAGAAATGTCCAGGCCAATTCTGAAGACTTAAAAGGTTCAGATAGTTCGGATAAGCTTTGGACAAGCAGCCAAATTCTGGAAGCATATCTGAACTTCTTCCCAATCACAAACCTTTTGAGGTTTGCTTCTCTTAGTCCAAAGCCACTGCACTAGCTGACAGCCTCTTCACAGTTTTACATGAGCAGTAATGAGTATGAGATTATCAGAGGCTCCAAGTCACGCCATTCCCTCATTGTTTGGATAATAAAGTTCAGAGGTACTGAGGATAATCTCCCTAGGAAGACAGAGACCCAACTTTTACTTATCATTCTTCTGTTCACTTCCTTTTTAGCTAATTAAACCTTGGTTCTTCACAGGAAATAAAACTTTGCAACTTCCATAACGGGTCGGCTTGGTAATAGTGTATATATCTTTCCCGGTTTGTCTGGAAAAACAGGAAAAGAGAGGTGCCAGCGTGAAAATCCGGAAGAGAGGGTTATCTTTTAAATGAGCAGAGTTTTCATTTGCACGTGGCCAGAGCTGGCTGTGCCACTGGGTCAATAGGGATGTCCGCCTTGGATCTCTGGAAGGCTTTATGGGGGCGGGGCTGGGGGCTGGGGGCCGGGGCGGGAGCGAGGGGCGCGGAAGAAGGGAGAGGACCCTGAAGAAAGACTGGCAAGAATTTTTACAGCTACACGTCGGCCATCTTTATGGGTGCCCTACAGGCTCCAATATGTGACTGTGAGTAAGCCTCCCACGAAGCCAAGGAGAAGGCAATGGAGTGTGCAGTATGAGGAGGAGAATAATAAGGCAACCTCGTTTTCAGGTTTAGGTGAATTCAAACCATATGAAAATCATCTGTTTCTAGCACTTTCATGGGGAACGTTAATCCATGCTCACATGTAGCCTTAACTTGCTGTTTCTCATCTAATCAAGAATAATGGAGTGGACCCAAAGACAGATATTATGGCGTCAGGGCCTTCCTGAAAGTCACACATAGAATCACTGTTCTGTTTCAAAAATAAGCAGTAAAATTCTCTTTTTTTTTTCTAATAAATTTCTAAAAAAAAAAAAGTGACAAGTGGAGAAAGTAGAGAGAAAGCTAGATTTAACGTAATAGATACATTGTCATACAATTAACACATTTAATATAGCACTTGGAATTTTACATATGGAATCAAGTAAGAATTAACAAATGTTCATACAAGATAACAAACTGCCAAGTGATGTGCTAATTAAACAGATTTGGTGGAATAAATATGCTAAAATTAGAAAGAAACTCAGCTGGAATTAGTACCTTGTTTTAATTCATATATTTTGGGCTATCCTGGGATACATTCATCACCAATGACTGCATCATTTAACAATTAAGATTTTTTGTTATTTTTGATTTACTTTGTGACTAAAACTGTTTTTTTTTTAGTGATGTTTAAGCTTAGAGACAATGGTATCTCAAAATGAAAGAAAATCATCTTATTTTGTGCAGTAAATAGACTTGGAGAAAGTATTAAAGCAGTTTACTGTAAATGAAATAAGAGATAGCTATTTGAAAGATTTTTAAGGAAATTCTGTTATAAAATAAATAGTTTTTGTGTGTGTGTGTGTGACATTCTTAATTACTTCCCAATTTGTCTTTTCAAAAAATAAATCTAAATTTTTGTGTACTGGATTTATTAAGAAGGAGCCAAATTTTAGATGACTAAAGTTTAGACATTGTTGTCTCATAGCCTTAAGAAAATAGTTTGGTGTCTTAACAACAGCAGCAGTAGCATTCATTTAAGAACTTAAACCTAACACAATGCTTACATTTACAAGATAACATTATCTTTGAATAAGAATGTGCAAGAATTTAGATACCTGGATGGTCTCTGTAACACATCAGCAAAAATAAATTCGTGGGACTCATGAGAGAGATCAGGACATTAGATAATAAATCTCAAGGTTAAAAGAATGATTAATGTCAGATTAAACCTATGTACTTTAATAACTATAATGAGTCAGAAGTATTTGAATCTTGATGATATTAACTTGGAGATTCAAGGGTTTTTTTCCCAAACACGAATATTGATGATTATAAATATTGAGGGGTTGTAGGTTTCATGAACTAAATGATATGTTTTTAATACTAATAGCGATTTTAACTGGGGTACTTCCATAGAATGTACTAGAGCTCTCTATGAGTGGCAGAGGGAGCATGAGAGGAATATCTCAAGTCCAATTAAAGTATTTTTATTTTTCCAATGAACAATGTTCAAAATATTTGGTAACAGGAAGTGAAAGTGAGACTGGGTGTTTGAGGCCCGCTCCATAATATGTGCCTTTTGGCTGGAGAAATCTAATACTGGTTATGGTGATTGCTATAAACCATAAAATGATGATGTGCCCACTCCATTTCTTCGCCTATCTCTACTGTTTAGATCTGCCAGTGTTCCAGTTATCAACTCTGGCCTCTCCCACCGCTGTGACCTCAGGTAGCAATCCACGGGATGCATCATGCTGGGAAAGCATAGGCCTCACGACATTTGTGTTTTCTCCCCTACTGGCAGTTAAAACTAATTTCAGATAAAGGGTTGGTAGCCAGTAATGGGTCCTCTTTCTAATACTGTTTTCTGTAACAATCATATGGTGAGGAAGATATTTGGGATAAAGGAAGAAGAATGGGAAGGAAAGGACTGGGGAGAGGACAAATTTTTGTTCACCTTAAGCTGCAACATATGATATGGATAAGGATGACTCTGTTAGAGTCATTAAACATTAGAGATGAAGGAAAGTAAGATATTTTGCGGTTCAATCTATCCATATTAGAACTGATGAAACTGAGGCCTGGAAAGGTTGAGCAGTTTTGTCCAGAATCACAGGGAAACTCGGGTCCCCTGAACATGTACCTGTGTGCCATACAGGACATTTGTGCTGCTTTAACTGTTTCGGGGTCATAATTTCCAGGAAAGTTTTATCCTTGTTAGATTCTCCATACAGTTTTGAACAAATCCAGATTGCTGTTATAATTCAATAGTGACACACTTCTCCCTACTCCTTCTCCTTCTGTTATTATTATATAATCTTTAATATAGAAATATCTTTCCCTGGATATTATTTCCTCAACCCAATGGTAAGACTATTAAAGCAATATTATTTATTTAACATGTGGTTAAATTTATTATTTACAAAAAATAAAATGATTGTTGATTATAATTGTTTATTATTTTATTATGTATGCATTGCATGTTATTATCAGAATACAGTTTATATTATTCCTTTTGAATTATATTTTCTCATTTAAAAATCAGTGAATATATGTTAAAATGTATTTTGTAACATAACTCAATGAACCCCACAATGCCTATAAATATATAATGGGCTAGAAGGTTAAAATGTAAGCTTGTTTCTCTCTCTCTCACCCCAGACTATTGAAAGTTTACTCAGCTGTTTTTGATGTCTTAAACTACTCTTTCTAGCCATCTGTTGAGTTTTTTTTTTTTTTTTTCTTTTATGAAAATAGACTGAACCTGTACACACAGCATTTGGGTAAAATAATTATTTGACTTCTTGTTGATTGCATGTAAAGAAAATTAAGGCTTCAAATTTAATCAGCATATCAGAAATATTCATTCTCACCATCCACCATACAACGGTTTGAATTTCCTATGACTGTTTTCTTTACCCTTTCTGTGCAGACAGCATTATTCACTATAAGCACCATTAAAGAACCAAGTGTCAATGAACCCAGCCGTGAACTGACAGTTACTTAAACAGCACATGATCCAAAGCAGTTTGAGGAATGCCAAATGCTTCTTTTTCAACAAGTCCATTTCATCCAAGGGGGAAAAAAAATCATTTCATTTAAAGATTTATATTTATGAACATGTTATGAATGTTCTGGATGTTCCCTGTAATGTTTTATGAAAGATGCAGATGCGTTTCCAAGAATCGTGAGGCAAGCCGGCTGGCCAAGGAGACAGTTCGGCCCTTCATGGGCAGATCCAAGGATGGAAGGAGTTGGCCGAGCCCTGGAGAGGGATTATACTCACTTGACAGAGGGATCTGTTGCTCTTCCACCTGACAGTGTTCTGTGGTGTCCCTCTTTGTTCGGACTGCTTCCTCTCAACTCCTCCCAGATGGGTAGTGGGAAGAGACCAGCTGCTTGGGAAAATAATCAGGAGGATCATTTCTAGGAGCCCTTCCCAATAGTACAGGTTGGAGGCCAACCACCTGAAAAGGTTGTTAGCCAAGAAGCACTTCTTCTGCTCTCTGGTGAGCTGCTCTCTGGAGCTGGTTGAGAGGGGAAGGCCAAGAACAGCAGAAGGCTATCCCCAGGAGAGGCTGAGCTCGACTCCAGGGAGGAGAGCTGAGAGGGAATCCAGGCTCTATAGCATATGCCCCTCCTTTCTTAGGGTTCAAAGTTATCTATCATCCCAGTGGAAATGGATTTGCTGTCATTGGGGCTTTCTTGGTAATTTTAATTTTGACATATTTTCTTTCATTTCCTAGCTTGATTGACTTATTTGGTTAAAGCATAGCTAAATACATGAGGAGGATAACAGGTTATTACTTTTTCCTAGAAACACCTATCAGTGTTCACCAGAGAAAATCATTGTATTTATATGGCTAGAAACTGACTGAAACCTGGACAACTTTCCCTGATGCCATGTGATTGGTTAGAAGAGTAAACAAGGAAAAGATGTTGAAAGGCTAAGCATAAGTCTCTGCTCATCACGGAGGAAGCAATTTAGTGTCTTTCTGATGGTAGGTGACTGCAATGTGCATTTTTCCAATACCATCAAGCAGTTGTTCAATGCTCAGCAGATCTATTTGTAGGTAACCTACAAATTGAACTCAATTCTTACACATCCACCTGGAGATCACATCAGATCCCACACGTGAAGATCTCAGTCCCACAAGACTGCCTCCAATTCAGATGTCAATTACAAGTCCAGGTTGTTACCAGTGCTTCTCACAAACTAGCTATAAATTGGAGGTCCCCATGACCCTTTCCTTGGGTTCTATTAATTTGCAATAGCAATTTGCAGAAGTTGGGAAACCAGTTTACTTGCTAATAATCAGTTTATTACAAAAGACATTAAAGAATACAAATGAATTGCCATCTGAAGAGAAACATAGAGCAAGGTCTAGAGGGAGTCCTAACACAGGAGCTTCTGTCCCTGTGGGTTTTGGAGTGCACCAATCTGGAAGCTCTCTGAGCCCTATAGTTCAGGAATTTTTATGGAGACTTCATTATGTAGCCTTGATTGATTAAATCATTGGCCAATCATGATTGAACTTAATCTCCAGCCTTTCTTCCCTCTTTGGAGATATGAGTGTGGTGAAAATTAAGTTCCAACCCTTCAGTCACATGGTTAGTTCCCTTGGCAGCAAGTTATCTAGGGGCTTTCCAAGTGTCACCTCATTAACATTACTCAAGTGTGGTTGAGAGGGGCTTGTGATGAATAACAAGATACCCATTTTACCTTTTTGGCTCTGCAATGATTTCAAGACCAGGAAGTGAAGACAGAAGACTAAATGTAATAAAAGATGCTCCCCTTGCTGTTATCGCTCAGGAAATTTGCATAGGTTTTGAGAGCTGTGAGCCAGGAAACTTGGATGAAAACCAAAATATATATTTATTATAAATCACAATATTGCAGTGATTTAACTCAGGTTCCCTGGATAGCAAAGCCTGGGACAAGGGCTTTTGTGCAGGTAGCTTATTTTTGCAAATGATCCCAAGGAACAGGAATGGGGCATTGGTAAAATGAAGTAGGGACAAAGGAAGGAAAGGTGATATTTGATCTGTTCATTAGCAGCTCACCTCTGGGATTCTGTCTCCCTGGGAATTCTCTCAAAAGCCTTGTACACACCACCTCAGAATGCCGAAGGGGCTGAAGAGGGGTATATGTATATACCACTTCCATTCCTCAAGGTCAGTCTTTGCTTCACAGAGTGGGTGTTATCCTTTGATATTGGAGAACCCACTCCTCCAAGACTTTCCAGGTGTGCCAATGCAGGAAGATGTGGGTTCAATTCCCGGGTCAGGAAGATCCCTCGGAAAAACAAATGGCAACTCACTCCAGTTTTCTTGTCTAGGAAATCCCATGGACAGAGCAGCCTGGTGGGCTACAGTCCATGAGGTCTCAAAAGAGTTGGACAGGACTTAGTGAATAAAATAACAACCCACTTCTTCAAAAACTGTTTTCTTTACAGTCATCTCCTAAGTAATCTCATCTCTCTCCTCAACAATCTCCTCCAGATTCATGGTTTTAAATACCATTAATATGTAAATTTGTATCTCCTTTTCTGATTTCTCCACTGAACTCTTATCTCATATAATCAGCTGCCTACTCAGTGTGTTCACTTGGCTATCTAATAGGAGTTCTAAAAATTAACATATCTAACTAGAGTCCTTGAATTTCTACCCCGACCAATGTCAATATTTTTAAACTTTATAAAAAACTCCACCATTTGTCACGTGCTCAGGCCAGAAACCTAGGGGACTCTCTTGATTTCCTTCTTCAGCAGTCTCATAACTAATCTCTGCTTCTACTTTTACTCCCCATCTGAAACCAGAAAAACGTCTCCAGGCAACTAGAGTGGGTTGCCATGTCCTCCTCCAAGGAATCTTCACAACCCAGGGGTCAAACCAATGTCTCTTATGACTCCTGAATTGGCAGGCAGGTTCTTTACCACTAGTGCCACTGGGGAAGCCCATCCATTTGACAGAAGTATGCAAATTCTTATAATGTAGAATAGTACAGAATTGAAAGTATTAGAAGCATTTTTATTCTTTCATATACTATGAGTGATTAAAAAATAACCGCATACACTTTTGGAGAGTCTTTGTAAAATGTAGGTTAATTAGACTTTTGTTCTCCAAAGTACTCAAGGACTAACATAATGTTTTCTCAAAGTTGAGTTCCCCACCAGAAGCTCCTCTTTCAGGCCCTTTCCTTCATCCAGTGTGTGTGTGCTCCACGCTAAGTGGCTTCAGTTGTATCTGACTCTTTGGACCCTGTGGACCAGGCTCCTCCGTCCCGACTTTACATCAAATGCTCTCAGCCCCTTTTGCTCATTCAGTATCTTCAATTCATTGCTTTCTTCTTGATGTCTGAGAGTTCTTGACTCATTTTTTTGTGGCACTGGAACAATAAGATCTAAGGTCCAAAAGAACTGGTGGGGAAAGAGAAATCAAGAGTTGTGGACTGCTTTAATTTTAGGCCACCCAGACAAATTTAGCCTGATCTAAAAGGAGCTTCCATTGCTTATAGCTTGACTTTTCAAAGCTCTCACCAAAATCTTGGGTAAAAACCCTTGTTTGGTCTTAATGTCTAAACTCATATTTCTCTCAGGGACCTAATAGTGAGGGCAACTAGATTGGCATGCTTTGCAATTCTTTATTTCTTTTCAATAAGCATCTATCACCACCTCATTTTGACACAGATTACATTTTCTGGTAGCCAGCCCCTAAAGACTTCTCTACATTTTTCTCTTTTTAGGTAACTTTTTAAGATTAAGCAATCTTCAATTATTTTGAAGCAGTATTAAAATTCTTTTTCAAGTTTCCATTGTAATTTGTGTACTCTTTAGAAATGTAAGCCGAAATCTTATTCCCAATTTTCTGCCATTTTCTACGACCAAAAACATTTGTTATTGTTATTGTTGTTGTTGTTACTCTTGAATAGGGGCCACCTTTATGATGAGTATCAGTAATGAGTAAACAAGCTGGCTGTGCTAAGTTGATTTCTTTCTGTTCTACAATATGCCTAAATTAGGAAAGTGTACATTTCTAGAGCAGAAACAAACCTCCATAAAAGGGAAATTTCTCAAAATGTAGTCAGCATCAAGATTTCAATTTTCACTTCTGCATTATAGAGGTATAAAATTGAAGGGACAATTCCTCTAGCAGTTTTGGTTCCATAGATAGTTTCATGGTTCCAAGTATCAAGCGAGCTTGGGATAATTCCCCAACCAAAGACACTGAGGTTACTTGTCTAGAAAGCAGGAATGACAAAACCAAGGCGGAAGCTGAGTGAATGGAAAGTGAACACAGAAAAGTAGGGATTTTGGAAACCAGTAGATGGAGAGATAAGTAGATGGTAAAAGTCAAAAAGCTGGTGGTAAAATATGGGGCATGAAATTATCATTAAGGAGGTGGTCAGAATCACAGAAACAAAACGCCAGAAACAAGAGGACCTTGGAAAGAACTAAATGCCTGTTCTAGTGGGCAAGACAGAGCAGCGTCATGACTCCTTGTAAACTTCCCACAGTGTCCTCTGGGGATCATGTAGTCCTTTCCCATTTCTGTGCCAGGCAGTCACAATAGAGAACAGCAGAAATTTAGAACAATTTCTCAGGTCATTAACTGTACCCAAGACTAGCTTAGATTCCTGTGAGCATAGTAAAGACCTAACTATCCAGTGATCTTCACTTCAAAGGTCACCATGAGTACAAAGGAAGCTAGCTAGGCTATTCCAGTCCAAAACAACAATGCTATCAATTTCCATTGGCCAAAAGACAGTTCCAAACACAGTATCTTTTCTGAAGTAAAAAAGGGAGGAAAATTTGATTTTGAAATCTTGGGATTTATTTTACTTTACTCTACTTTGGTCTTAGCAACAATAAAATAAAATAAGAAATTTACCCTGATTTAGAAGCTGCCTCTCTCCCCCAAGCTATTCTTATTTTGCTACAATTAAAATACTGTCCAGCTCTCTCCCCATAAATATTACCTTATTCAGCACAGTAATCTCTTTCGCCTTTGTAAAGATTTTATCTCCATGTGATCTCCAGGATGCCATGTGTCCAGCTTATTCCACTTGGTGACATTTGTAAATGATACCATTCATTAAAAACAGTGCTGCTGTGCTTTTCCTAGGATGAACTTTATAAGGACTTTCTTTCTCTTAAAAAGCGTCTGGGACTGTTTCCTCTTTGCCGGTTGATTCTTTGCAAAGAATGAGTCCCTAATTACTTGATATTACACTTTTTCCTTAAAGAAAAACATTGTAAGGTATTTATGTTCTGCCTGCCGTGGATATGATGCAGTACAAGCATTGAGTGAGATTTCAAGGCTCTGTTGGGTCTTCCAGTGATGGCTAGTGGTTGGATTTGTCACTCTGCATTTAAAGTTGGGACCCCAAAATTTGATGAATGATAATACACTAATTTAGGGACTCTCTTCTCAGTCAAACTGTGAATGGCCTCAGATTTTATTCCAACATTTTTTCTGTATCTCGTTCTAGGAAGTTTTAGATTAGTTGAAAATATGTGTAAACAACTTTGAAGAATTTTTTTTCTGTAATTAGTGTAATTTTTTTTTGCATTCTGTGTTCTGCTGATTGAAGACACCAAGTCTGTTGAGATCTGTGAGTTGTTAGGAGATAATCTTGTCTATGACCTTTTCCATACATATTATTTGCAAAGAAGTTTCAAACCAAAAAGGAACTACAGTAACACTATAAATACAGTATGGCTTGCAATTTGATTTAATGGGAAAACTACCTATAATACACCCTTCGTTTGTGGACTGTTTAAACTGCTTGATGCCTTTCTAGTTTGATTTCTATTAAGAAGTTCTTTACAGAAGATAATAAATTGGCCTTTTTAGATTTTTAAGGAGAGTCTCTTGTTTACTGGATGCTTTATCCTTTGACACATATCTATACTGTTTGTATGTTTCAGGAGAATGTCTCACTTTTTTCTGACCTTTCAGAAATTTATGGTTAGAGAAATGGGTAAAGATTTTGGTACTTTTATGTGTATATGTGTTAATCAAAAACTAGTGAATTTAAGAAGCATCCTCCCAGTTAGGATTTCACTAAAGCGATCCCAGCTTTGTTCTGCTGCTTCCTGGCATGTTGATTGCCCCAATTAATTTCTGAAAGTGTGAGGTCCTAACAGCAGGTCTTAAACCAGACATTCTCAAACTGGATCTTACAGTCAGGGTCTTTTATTTTATTTTTTAGAGGGAGAAAAGAAGGGGCCTGGGAATGAAATGCACGTTGCTCCGGGGATGGTTTTCTCCCTGAAACAATTTCACATAAGCCTACTTTATTAAAACACACACACACACACACACACACACACACTCTCTCTCTCTCTGTCTCACCCATGGTTTAATTGCCACTAAAATAATCATCTAGCGACTCAGGAGTGGGTGGTATTAAGGGTCACCAGACCCCCAGGGAATTGTAGCTTGGAATTAGCATGGCACATTACCAAATGCGACTGCGTTTCCCTCCTCGCTCCCGGCTCATGCCTTCCTTTCTCTTCCCTCACTGTCCCCTGACACTATATCACCATTTCCCCCCAGAATTTTCTTTGACAGTTCATTAAGGCACCAAGTTTCCAAGTTCCTTGAGAAAATGATTTTTTTATATTCTCTATTTCCCACAATGAATCTGACCGAAGCGTTCCTTAACTCTTTGCTTGAAGTTTTTATGGGACCACACAGAACATTTCCCCTGAGATTTTACTTCTAGCTTGTCCTCTCCATGTTCTCCCAGCTAATTTACTCATCTGATTGACCCCCTATCTCTTCCTACTTTTGCCTCTATCTCTTCCCTGAACTCTTTCCTCTGCTAGAGTGACTCTTTCCAATTTGTCACGTGCTGTACTTACATTATACTTGAGACTGGGGCCACGCAAAGCATTAGCATCAAGATTTAGAGATAGAAATCAAATATGGAGACCACCAAAAACTTGACATATGGCCAAGCAGAGAAGGGACTAGAAACCCTAGTGGGGAGTCCAGAACCGGAATATGTACATGTATCAGAGGTCTAGAGGAAGGTAAGACAAATCAGGAACAGCAAAATGTCAGTACCAAAGGGGCACACAGACTCAAATAATTGCTACTCAGACAGGAAGTCTTGCAGAGTGAGGGCCAGTCTCAGGCTGTGGTCTTACAAGGATCTGCCAGCATGAATAAATGAGCCGTGTGAGAGTGAGGGCAAATCTGTTAACAGGGCTTAAATAGGAATGTGGTTCAGTATCCTTGCTCCATCCTCTCCCACTCACAACTTCCCCCAACCCATCTAAATGGATAAAACCCACAATTTCATTTTCACTCAACACCCTGCCAGTTATAGTTGCTTTCTTATCCATAAATGATGGAAATGTATTATACATTTAAATTTATATCACCATTTTCAATATTTCTCTATTTCCTGTAGACTTTCCTCTAGTGGGAGAATTATTGTTTAGTCTAACCCTTTCTATACTATTTGTATAGCCCCTAGTCCAGATATGGCCAAGTACATAATATACACAGGACCACCTTCATGGATCCCACCTCTGCAGCCAGTATTTTAATCAGGGCACATTTCCTGCTAAGCTCTTGCTTTATCCTAGCCTTCTCAGCAGAGCTCTCCAGGAAGCCACCACCAATTTAACTGAACAGGCATCTGAGTTGACACATTTACCACCATGGCCCATCCCTTGGTGCAGCTGGGGAAATTAAATGTGATTCATGGTAATATTGGCATAAGGGTTTGGGGGAAAATGACTTCATTAGCAGAAGTACAGCCAGATCAATTGCAGGAAGCAAAAGCAACACGAACATAGATATTTGTAACTAGGCTTTTAAAAAATGGGCATCATTGCTTC
The DNA here is from genome assembly GCF_029407905.1 of Bubalus kerabau. Classification (NCBI taxonomy): domain Eukaryota; kingdom Metazoa; phylum Chordata; class Mammalia; order Artiodactyla; family Bovidae; genus Bubalus; species Bubalus kerabau. Next base: position 32,413,673 of record NC_073632.1, on the reverse strand, counting down.
TCTGTGGCTGACACAAACAACTTGGGTGTGAACCTTTCCAAAGAATTGAACCCTTGGCAAGAAATTTCACACTCTTTCTCTCCCTCTCTAAGGGGGAAAGTAGTTAATCCTCTTTGCAAATACAGCCCCAGCTTTCAACCTAACAGGACTGCCTATTGTGTTGAATTATATACAGAAGTTCTTTCTGACATAGACTACTGTCCCCTAGGGATAGGACCAAGATGATTCTTTTTTTTTAGAACTATAGGTCAGATTGAAACCTGCATGTCTTTGGCAAAATGCCAATGCTTTATTCATCATAACCTTTAACCCTTTCCCCATGCTGTATGGTTCCAAGTGTCCAGATTGACATTTCAGTCTCAATAAAAGAGGACATAAAAATCCAGCCCAGGCGTGACAGACAAAAGATAATCAACGTTTTACTTTTGAAAGTATAGAGACTAGGTCAAAGCAGAGCATACTGCTACTGCTGCTGCTAAGTCGCTTCAGTCGTGTCTGACTCTGTGTGACCCCATAGACTGCGGCCCACCAGGCTCCGCCGTCCCTGGGATTCTCCAGGCAAGAACACCGGAGTGGGTTGTCATTTCCTTCTCCAGTGCATTAAAGTGAAAAGTGAAAGTGAAGTCGCTCAGTAGTGTCCGACTCCTAGCGACTCCATGAACTGCAGCCTGCCAGGCTCCTCCGTCCATGGGATTTTCTAGGCAAGAGTACTGGAGTGGGGTGCCATTGCCTTCTCCAAAAGGAGAGCATAGACAACTACAATTTAGGACACTGACTTATAGTGGAGCTAAATCCCTGTTTGCCGACAGGACATGGTGGCTGGGGTGTGAAAAACTGGGGGGTTGGGGCTGTGTTGTGTGTGCATATATGCATATGGGGGCACCAATTATTTGTGTTTGTTAAGAGTGACTTAGAGAGGTTGCTGTAAGGGTGGAAGTGAGCAGGTTCATGTAGTTACAGGATTTTACCTGAATGCCTCACATTTTGCCCCCTTAACCTCCTGTAGGTGGCAGCACTGACAAGGCTGGGGTTAGAGAATAAAGGCTGAACTTCGGGTTCTCAAGAGGAATTTTTAGTAACAAAAATACAGAGAAAAATTATGACCTGTGTTTTGTCTTTTAAATTAACTATAGCTGCTCTAAGTCTTACAAGTAACTAATCTGATCTGGTACCAGAACACACCACACACACACACACTCACAGACCCCCCTCATTTAAAGAAAACAGACCAAAGTTGGCTAACTGGGCATCACCGATTGCATTAGAAAGACGTGAAATATTTCATGTTCTTTGCATTTGGAAGAATAAACATGGTCTTTCCTGCTTGAGGTATCACTTCTCATTGATAGACTCAGGAGAAATGTAATCCAGACCTTTACTTCACTGAATACTCAAAAAATTAGTGAATTTGGCAGCTGGAGAAAGAATCTCACACCATATTTTTGAGGAACATGAGGGCAATTTCATACATTAGCATCATTATTTAGTAATTATGAGATTATTGAAATGATGATAAAAGTAGCAAGACAAAAATCTAATCAATCTACCAATACCAAATAAATTCTCCGATTTACAATAAACTTGATAGATTTTACCTGTTGCCGTCAAAAAAACTGCAACAAGTGAGTATGTTTAAAACTTGGTTTTGGAGGAATTCCCTGAGGTCCAGTGGTTAGGACTCTGCTCCTCCACTGCCGGGTCTCCTGGTTAGGGAACTAAAGATCCTGCAAGCCCAGGGGACAGGGGAGGGGACCGCACAGCCAAAACAACAAATAAACAAACTTGGGTTTGTAAAATTTAATAATTAATAATCAAAAAACTTTAAATCTATGATCATAGCCATGAAATCATTTTTATATTTTACATATGTTACTTATATAATTCCTAATTTTAAAAATCTGGTTTTTGGATTTGTTTTGTTGCCCCGCGTGAACCATAAATTCCTGAATAACTATTATTTCACCTTCAGCAGCATCATTGCTACTATTAGTCTAAGAGCAGTTTCTATATAAAATTCCCTTTATGCTAACCCTCCCCCCAAAATGGAAGGGTTTGTACCGTTCTCTCCATCTTCTGTGCTATGAAGCTGAAGGTTAGAAAAACTGAGCAACTTGCCCAACCTCCTGTAACAGCAAAAGACCAGTGCTAAACTAAGAGTGTGAATTTTGGTGTCTACACACAAAATCCTTTCTACATATTTACAGTCTCCTGCCTGTTGGCAGATCCCACTGCCGAGCTCAGTGGAGAACACACAGTACAATAGATACACAATAAAAATATGCAGTTCCTTATTTTAGGACAGTGTTACTCTAAATGATTCTGGTTAATTCAACAATTACTCATTACCTATGCTCAAATTAATAAAGCCTTTTTTATTCAGAGAAAGGCTAGAGAAAAGAACGATTTTCTTATCAAGTCACCGAGATGGTAATATCATCTTTTACTGAAAAGATGACTCCTAGAAATATAAAATCTGTTGCCACCATCAGCAGGATAAATTTATCCCAAAGGATAAATAAATATCCTTTGGGAAATGTATGCTTATGTATTAATTACTGACAGTGACATTGCTTTATTTGATCTTTTAAGTGATTTTTTTACCTTGTAAATGGGAGTTCTATTTCACTTTTTTTCCAGAATTTTTCAGAGGAATTTCCTTTTTAGATTAGCTGACCATTCACCCTGTATCTTCCACCAAATAAAGGAATTCCTTGAATTTCCACATGGCACCCTTTTCTAGAGCAACAGCAACAATAAAACCTGACTATCTATACCCCCCAATTCGAGCTGTGTTGATATCTACTCAATCTATAAGAATTTCAGTCCACATACTCTCAAAGAAAAACATTTTTGTGGTATTTCTCCTGGAAATCCCTCAAGAATAAGCAATGTGGTAATATTTCTCATTGAAATACCGCATTTTTCTTTCAGTGGTGGCAGAAGGAAACCATGAGAAAATCTGCTTTCTGAAAAAGCATGTCTTGACTCACACAGTGTTTCTGAGGGAAAGCAGTGGAGCCTGCAGGTGGGTACATTTAATAAAGGAACTTTGCATTCACAAGTGCCTTTGACCTATGAATCATAAAGTGCCTTACAAGTATTAATTAATTAATCCCCCAATACCCATATGGGGTGAGTAAATCATATAATCAAGATCTAGTATTCATTACAATTTTGTGAGCATAGCTATAGAACTGTCCACTGCTTCACCTACTCTGGTGACACAGAAGGAAGTTTACTGTTACTGTTCAGCTGGAAGGGGAGCTAACCAGCTATGTGGCAATGCAGTCTGAGGCACTTGAACTTCCCAGGTGGCTCAGTGGTATAAAGAATCTGACTGCCAATGCAGGAAACACGAGAGACACAGTTTTGATCCCTGGGTCAAGAAGATCCCCTGGAGGAGGAAATGGTGACCCACTCCAGTATTGTTGCCTGGAGAATCCCATGGACAGAGGAGCCTGGTAGGCTACAGTCCATGGAGGTCCCAAAGAGCTGGACACGACTGAGCCTTCAAAGGATAAACCAGTTGTGTGGCAATGCAATCTAAGCCGCTTGAACTATGTTAATTTACTTATACTTCATAGCAACCTGGAAAAGAAATTTATTGTTATTGTCACTTTCCTCGAATGACTTCAAATCTGCCCCAGTTCTAACATTTCATAGAAAGAGAGCTGTATGTCTGACTCTGAAATTTGTGTTTCTGTAACATCACACTGTCTCATCAAGGACTTAAGTTATGTGTTGTCCTGTATCGAAACCCCAGAGCTGCTGTCACATCTCTGACATGCTTTAGATATTCCTCCTCATCACTGCTTCCTGCTACACAGTCAGATTGAAATGTCTCTCTTCTATCCTGTTAGGTAAAATGTTGTAAATTACCGGAGGCAAGACTAGGAAAGTAAGTTTGTTGTTTTGTACGTGTCTGTATGAAATGTTTACTCATCCTATTTTCTCAGATTGAAATTCAATTTCACTCACCACAATTGTGTGCATAGATCATGAGTACCATAAACCAAAGAGCAATATCTTAATTGATTTCAACTTCCAAAAGTCAGCTCCGTGTTTGGCACATACTTGGTGATCAGAAGAGATTTGATAAGCCAGTAAAATCAGAGGTCCTTTTTACAATTTGATGTCCTGAGTTCATTGATTTCCTACAGTCTGCATAATGACATTTCCAAGGCTATTACATTTTAGAGTTTTTACAATAACTGTAAAGCAATTTTTCAACTAAGTCTTTCATAATATTGATAATTACCACCAATACCTTACTACCATTTGCATTTCAGAGGAAAAATATATGTGACTATTTCATGAAACCAATATAGAGCTTAAAGAAAAGGAACAAAACAGATGAGCATTGAATAATGGAATTAAAGTGTTACCAATGTCTCAATCCATTAGTGTACCCTACATCTTTGTTTGTAATTTGAAATATTTCCAGGGTTGATACCAGGGAAGTAAAAAATGGTGCTGGGAGCATTACACTGCTTTTTCTAAAGATAGCATAATTTTAGATGTATAACTTCTTTTACAGAGTATAAGCTACTTCAGGAGGCTATATTTCAAACCCAGCAGTCAAGGTATTCCTTTTAAAACATGAATATGACAATGTTGACCACCTCATCAAGACACTCTATTAGTTCTTGATCACATTTAGGACAAAACCAAACACTTTAAGATGGCCTAAAAGACCTTCAGTGGTCCCATCTCTTTCTTTCCTCACGCTTATCTCCTATCCCACTCACTCAGCCTGTTCTTTGTCTAGACACTTTGATCTTTCTTTGAATAGGCCTCAGGACCTTTGCATGCTCTTCTGTCTCTTGCTGCAATTCTCTTCTCTCACTCCCTGATTTCCCCATGACCCCTGCTCTCATTTTGTTCATTTCTCGGCTCAGATGTTCCCTCCTCCCCACCCACCACCTTGGTCCTCTTCTCCTCCACTTCATTGCACATTTGCTCAATCTCTACACTTGGGGGATGCTTTACTTTTTCATTTTATTTAATATCTGCAATTATATTGAACATTTACTCATTTATATCTGTAATTTTCAACTTTAATATAAAGTCTGTGAATGCATAGATTTCATCTATCTTGTTCATCTTTGTCCAGCACTCAGCATCCATGAAAAGCTCTCATGAATAAAAGGGTCAATAAGCTGTTATATTATATAGCATGATGGAGTTATTAAGGGAATGATATTTCATGATACTCTAATTGCATGATTATACCTTATTGTTTTTGCAAGGGATCTGAATCTCCATGTATCAAAAGTGTGTGTTTGAAAATACAGCCCAGGACCTTGCTTCTCATGAATATTCTTCATCATAACCAAGGTTTTTCATTTGCTTGTTTTCTTAGTGAATGTGATATCCTTAATGATATCCTAAGCAGAAGCAAAAAGCTATGGCATTGCTTTGATTTATATAATTTTTATTACTTGACATTTTGGGGGTTAGAAATGCAGACAAGGCTCTAACTAAAAGATTGCATCACAGTAATTCAATGACGTAAATTCACTCAAATGACTTTTGATTTTTAGCCTGTCTCTTTTATTCTAAGAACTGGCCAACTGATAATACATATCTGTTTTCCAGAGAGCTGACTCAGAACAAATAGTGAAAAATTGTTTATACAAGCTTATATTACTAGGTGGGTTGAAATAGAAACACAAATTCCAGCCCTATTTTCCACCACTCTTTCTTCTCCACACTTAATGGAGGAAATGAAAATGCTTCCAGGGTCAATCTCAAGGGTCCTCATAGAAAAAAAAGAATGTGTGGCTAAACTGGTCTCCAGAGAAGGATAGCAACACCATTAGCTTTACCACACTGCCTGTCAGCCCTTTTATGAAGAAAAACTTTCCTCTAAGCGGAAATTTTGCCCCCAAAATATAAGGAAAAGGTCATAAAATACTGAGTAAGATTGAGTATCCTATATATAAGATTGAAAAATAAATTTCTTAGCTGCTTTTGATTTTTTAAATGAAAATATGTCATGGGGATGGAAGTTTCTAACACACACTTTTGGGTATCTCTATTTTGGATGTTATAGAAACAATGCAGTTTTGGAGTTTTAATACACTTTAAAAAAAAATCAATGAAACTCCAATATTTTGGCCACCTGATGCAAATAACTGACTCATTGGAAAAGACCCTGATGTTGGGAAAGACTGAAGGCAGGAGAAGGGGATGACAGAGGATGAGATGGCTGGATGGCATCACCAACTTGACGGACATGAGTTTGAGCAAGCTCCGGGAATTGGTGATGGACAGGGAGGCCTGGCGTGCTGCAGTCCATGGGGTCACAAAGAGTCGGACACAACTAAGCGACTGAACTGACTGACCTAAGAAAAAAATTATTTAGAAGATAATTGCTTTACAATATTGTATTAGTTTCTGCTGCACAGCAACGTGAATCAGCTATATGTATACATATATCCCCTCCATCTTGAGACTCCTTCCCACCCACCCCATCATCCTACTCCTCTTGGTCATCACAGAGCACAGGACTGAGCTTCCTGTGTTACACAGCATCTCCCCACTAGCTAGTTTACATACAATAGTGTATATATGTCAATGCTACTCTCTCAAATCATCCCACCCTTTTCTTCCCCCTCTGTGTCCATAAGCCTGTTCTCCATGTCTGTCTCTATTCCTGCCCTGCAAATAGGTTCATCAACACCATTTTTCAGGATTCCATATATATGCGTTAATACACGATATTTGTTTTTCTCTTTCTGACTTACTTCACTCTGTATGATAATCTCTAGGTTCATCTACATCACTCCTCATTACACACGAGATGTTCAATGATTTGCCATTGTTTGGAGCAAAAGGCTATTAGATTCTCAGGCAGCAGTCAGTTCTCTTCATTCCACGGCAAAAAAAAAAAAAAAAAAAAAAATCCTCTTAACCAAAACGAAAGCCCTACCAAGAATTCATCTGCTGAAAATGTTTCTTTCCAATGCTAATGTGTTCTGAAAATACTTCAGTTGCCTGCAATGTGACAAGCTTGAGGCATTTTTTGGGTATTTGAACTCATCATTAGTTAGTGATTAGATTTGAAAATATATTTATTGACACTAAAAAAGTCGACCCTAAATACACCATTTTCATGATTAAACACATTCAGCTAAGTAGTTAGTGAATAATGGAGGGACAGCTTTTCTTTAATATAACAGGGTTTCTTTCATTTTTAGGGGACAATACCTTGTTCAGTGTTTATTCTTACTAGGATGATCTCATTTATGCTCTTTTATCCTCTTGACAGTCTAAAGCCGAAGATTCTTATTTATCCTATCATTTATCCTATTCTCTTATATATCATGAAGACAACTGAGATTTGACATAATTACCTAAATTTCTACATTCTTGTTTTCCAAATTTTGACCAGCAGACTGGAGCATACTGTATGGGAAAAAAGGGCTTTATGCAACAGAATCAATTTACAGATTTGCCTAGGGGAACTGTTAGTACTATATAATCAAACTCTAGCTAAGACTGATCAAGGCACTATTAGGGCTTTAAAAGAAACAACAGTCCCTAACCTCATGGTCTTTGTTGTTGAAATGCTTTACAGAGGACAATATGCATGCTTTTGTAAATTGTTAGGTTAATATATATTGGGGAAGGGACAGGGGAACTTCCTTCTTTTACTAACCCAATACATCCACCCAATTTAAACATCTTTCATGAATTGAGACAGATGTATATATATATGGGTTTATTTCAGGAGTATTTATGCTTATTTTTGCTGTGGACCCCACTGGCAGTCTAATAAATACCATAATTTCTAAGTGACAGTGACCAACCACAGTGATAATTCAATGTATCTGCAACAACCATAATATGCTATAATGATAGCTATGATACTGACTCACCACATTCACAAATGTGAATTTCATGCTAGAAAACTTTAAATTTCAGTTACAGGATAGTAAAAAAAAAAAGAAAAGAAAATTTTTCCTAACATAGATATGCTGAATTCTATATCCTAACCAGGTCTGTGGACTAGATATTAAAAACATCAAATTAGAAGGCAAATTTTAAAAATCTGTTTACAACAAAAATAAACTTCCTTTTCAAGACAGGGCTTATTTATTCTACTTTAGGAAAGTGTCTAAATTGTATAAAATATAATAAGATTTAATTAATTCATAAATGAATGTTTCATACTGGAGGAAAGGGAATCAGTGTTTGAATACATCCGTGCTTACTTACCATCTTCATACTCTTGGATTAAAAAAAAAATATTCAGACTTTGTTTTGTAGAACAGTTTTAAGTTTACAACAAAACTGAGGGGAAGGTACAGAAATTTCTCATATGTTCTCTGCCCCCATACAGGCATAGCCTATCTCACTATCAACATCCCCCACCAGCTTTAGACCTTTCTGCAAAACATGAAAACCAGATGCCTGCTTAGATGAGAATATCCCCCTGATAAAAATGAACAGAGAGCTCCTGGATCAGGATTTAACTCGTTCACTAATTTCCTCAGAGTTCAGTAGTTTCATGTTTATGTACTTAGGCTTCCTTTGGCCCAGCTTCTCTTTGCTTTGGCTTTGTATTACCCAGGCAACTGTCCAGGCGACTTTAGCCAAAATCCACTTTGGACATTTTCTGGGGTTTACACATCCATGTGAGTCTTGTACTTTCTTCATTAACATTTTATGTTCAGCTAAAATTTACACTGAAGTTTGTTTACAGTCACGTTTTTAACAAAAGAGCCTGGTGATTGATATATTTACCCCTAAAATTATTTTTTTCCTCTCTTTGTTGTTGCTGAGGCAGAAATCTTTATGCATTCTTTGTTTCATTAAAATTTGAAATATATCAAAGTACAGTAGTAAATAAGCTTCATACTTAAAGGTAATATATTTTTTAAAATGTGCACTTTACCTCAAAATTAATCAAATTAATAATAATCATAAAGCTATCCTAAATTGAATAGAGCAAAAGGGAAAAGAAATGGTACTGATATCTTTTCATGATTTTTATGTATCAGACACCATGTTATTTCATTCATTCTTTGCAAGACGTACAAGAGGAAAGGTATTATTATAGTATTATTATTGGAAACCAAAGTCAAATAAGTTCCCAAGTTCACAATAATTGACAGATAAGGAATTCACGCCCAGGTATTTCTGTCTTTCATGAATAACACAGCTCTGGATATGTAGCTAAGGGAAAAAACCACAAACGTTATGGATACAATATCCAAGATGTCTCATAACAGAACTTAAGCCAATAAATATAAAGACACTGAAGCTTACAGTTAGCCTTTTTTTTCCCCTCCTCAGATCTTCCCAAGGAATTAATTTCTTTTTCACTTTGTTTATTTTATATAAGGCTGAGTTAAGAGATCACTTTTTAAGGCATAAAAATGATGGGTGAATGAGAAAGTTTCTGTGATAGTTGAATCTATTGTTAAAGCTATTTTGAAAACCACATTTAAATAAGTTACTGCTTTTTCAAGTTGCTTTTTTTTTTTTTTAGTTAAAAAAGACATTTTGTTAATAGATTCAAATCCTGAACCTGTTGTCCTAAATTTCTTCTGTTTGTGTTTGTTTGGGTTATTTTTTTATTACTATCAGATGATGCTACCAGAGTTTCTTTTTGGAGGCAGAGGGTGTGGGATTGGTGGGCTCACCAAATTAGAAGACAAATTTATATCTTTGTATAAAGGTAAGAATCTTGGAATCCTTTGTCAGTCTCTTTCAGCTTCTCTTACTCTCTTGCTCTTTCCCTCTCTCTCTCTTAGCTCCAGGGCTGCTGTGGACTTTGGGGTCACAAAAAGAGCAGCTAACCATTTGACACAGTGTTTGGATTCTCACCCCTACACAACAGACCCTCGTTACCAAACTGTTAATCACTGCCAAAGGAGCAAGTCTCCTGACAGCTCTCAAACCCCCATCCCCCAAAGTAGATCTTTCCACACTTGGTATCAAATTGCATTGTGATTACAACAACTGCTGGGACTCGGTATTTTAATTGTACACTAGCAATGGGGAAGGTTTTTTTTTTTTCCCCCCAACTTGGATTTAAATGTTTCTTAAGCTATTAAGTACAGGTTTGCACACCAGTAAAAAGTATAGAGTTTAAAATTTGTTCTCACAAACAATATACATCATATACAACACACCTGAAGTCAAGTTGTCTTGGTAGTCAAAACTTCCTTGCTAAGCAATCTAACCTTTCAGTGTGAGGTTTTATGTGTTTCTGTCATTGGAAATTGCCCCATCTTTTATTTAGCTGTTAGCCTAATGACACAACGACTTATTCAAACGGGAAAACTTTGTCCCATCAACAGTCATTTTGTTTTCTTGGCGCCATATAGCCAGACTATTTGGCTGATGTTTTTAACCCAGCCAGTGGACTTACTGAAATTATCTGCTGTGTTGATAGTATATACACAGAGCCAAGAGGTGAGAAGGTAGAATTGTATTTATATTACAACCTGCATGCTAATGTCTTTGTTTCTGGAATATCTTTACTTTTTAAAAAGTCATATTTTTATTTCCTAAAACCTAAAACTTTATTTAAAAATGATCTTTTGGACTTCCCTGCTAAAGAATCCTCCTGTCAGTGTGGGAGAAACAGGTTTGATTCCCTGATCCAGGAAGCTTCCAACATGTCTTGGAGCAAATATTGGAGCAAATACTGATACAAGAAGTTTCCAACATGCCTTGGAGCAAACACGCCCCAACTATTGAGCCTATGCTCTAGAGCTTAGGAGCCGCCACTACTGAAGCCCTTGTGCCCTAGAGCCTGTGCTTCGCAACAAGAGAGAAGACACCACAATCAGAGGCTCACACATCACCTCTAGTTGCTCACCGCAGCTAGAGGAAAGACCAAGCAGCAACGAAGGCCCAGCACAGCCAAAAATAAATAAATAAGTAAGTAGATGAATAAATAAATACAATTATAAAAAATAACCTCTTAAGTGACAATGTAGACTAAAGACAATTATGGAAAAAGGCCACTTTGTCTTGGATTCATTTATTAGATTAACAAAATGCAGAGATCCTGCTATACTGTTGTTTGATTCCTTAATTTTTACTCAATTATATCAAAGCCATTCCAAGTGCTGAGCAATTGATTACCTTAAGCCAGTTCTTGGCCAAGGTCCCTTGACCTCATATTCTTACTTATGGAGCATTAATAATATATAAATAAAAATAGAACTACTCTCTGTGATCTGTGTTCATGATCCTGTTAATATTTCAATCCTTTCCCCACTGGTTGAGTCAGAGTACTAATTAAGATTCTGCTGGTTAAGTGACAGACTCTGAAGCCAAGCTGAAGGGGATATATTGCTTCATGTAACTAAGAAATCACAATAGAACTTATTGCCTGCTGGCACAATTGGAACTGGAAGCTCAAATGTGGGCACTGAGGTTATCTTAGTTTCTCCACCTCCCTACTTTCCTGCTTTGTCTGACTTCACTTTGTGGGCTAACTTTCTCCACATGATAAGCACATGGACTCTGGCAGAACCAGAATTTTATCTTTCTGGGAATAGTGACTCTTTCTTCCAGCGTCTATGTATTAGTCCCTGAAAAGTACTTGACATTTCTCTGAGATATATGCCATCACTGGAACTATAATTGTGTCCAAAATAATTCAGAGCAATAATTGGTTCAACCTCAGTGATAAGCTCATTGCTACGGCTGTGGGCAAGTTTTAATGATTACAGTCCTACCAAGATTCTATTGAAAGAGAGACAGTTTCTCCAATGAAGTGAAACAGAAGCATCACTGACGTATTCTCCACTTCCTCACCACAAATTGCCAACAACAGGGGCACTAGCGGTTGAGTTAATGTTCACCAAGTATAAAGTTAGGAATTCAGAAAGCACTCTTTTCCTGGCAATCTAAACTTTGCAACAAAAAGCTGTAGCTTGAATCAAGCTAGTTTCCTCACCATCCCCTTTCAGTCCTGTAGTCTGCATCCCATTTTCATCTTTCACTTTCCTACAATTGCTTTAGCTCCCTTTTTATCCATTATTCAAACTAAATGTATTTTTAAGAAAACAATTCAAGTCTTCATCTAAGTAAAGAAAGTGAAACTGTTGGTCACTCAGTCATGTCAAACTCTTTGCGACTCTGTGGACTGTAGCCCCACAGGCTCCTCTGACCAGGAAATTCTCCAGGCAAGAATCCTGGAGTGGGTTGCCATTTCCTTCTCCAGCGGATCTCCCCAACCCAGGTAACAAACGCAGGTCTCATGCACTGCAGGCAAATTCTTTACTGTCTAAGCCACCAGGGAAGCCCTCATCTAAGTAAATCTTTACATAAATAATAACAGCCACGCTTATATTTTTCTTCTTTTATTTCTTCATAGCATGGTATTAATCATTTGTTTTATATGTCTTTTGTTCTTAACAATATGATAACTTTCTTCCTAAGTATAAATTTTACTTCCCTTCATATAATAATATGGTGACTCCCAGGCACTGGGAAATGTGTCTTTTAAAAAAATTATTTATTTATTCACTTTTGCTTGTGGTGGGTCTTAGTTGCTGTGCAGGCTTTTCTCCAGTTGCAGAGAGCGGGGACTATTCTCCAGTTGTAGTGCACAATGATGTCTCTCTTGTTATGGAGCACAGGCTCTAGGGCATGTGGGCTTTAGTAGTTGAGGCTCCTGGGCTCTAGAGCAGATTATGGTGAATGGGTGTAGTTGCTCCATGGCATATGAGATCTTCCTGAATCAGGGATCAAGCCTGAGTCTCCTGAACTGGCATGCAGATTCTTTACCACTGAGCCACCAGGCAAGCCCAGGAACGTGTGTTTTTACATGTATCACCTTCAGTAAGGGAGAGGGGAAAAGAGGAGAGAGAAGAGACAAAAAAACAGGAGAGATGCTAGTTTTGTTTCAAAGATCTGAGCAAGTGCCATCTCCCAGTAGTTCAGTTCAGGTCAGTCACTCAGTCGTGTCTGACTCTTTGTGACCCCATGGACTGAGGCACTGCCAGGCCTCCCTGTCCATCACCAACTCCCGGGGTTTACTCAAACTCATGTCCATTGAGTCAGTGATGCCTTCCAACCATCTCATCTTCTGTCGTCCCCTTCTCCTCCCACCTTCAATCTTTCCCAGCATTAGGGTCTTTTCAAATGAATCAGTTCTTCACATCAGGTAGCCAAAGTATTGGAGTTTCAGCTTCAGCATAAGTCCTTCCAACGAATATTCAGGACTGATTTACTTTAGGATTGAATGGTTGGATCTCCTTGCAGTCCAAGGGGCTCTTAAGAGTCTTCTCCAGCACCACAGTTCAAAACCATCAATTCTTCGGCATTCAGCTTTATTTATGGTCCAACTGTCACATCCATACATGACTACTGGAAAAGCCATAGCTTTGACTAGATGGACCTTTGTTGGCAAAATAATGTCTCTGCTTTTTAATATGCTGTCTAGCTTGGTCATAACTTTTCTTCCAAGGAGTAAGTGTCTTTTAATTTCATGGCTGCAGTCACCATCTGCAGTGATTTTGGAGCCCAAAAAATAAAGTCAGCCACTGTTTTCATTGTGTCCTCATCTATTTGCCATGAAGTGATGGGACCAGATGCCATGATCTTAGTTTTCTGAATGTTGAGCTTTAAGCCAACTTTTTCACTCTTCTCTTTCACTATCATCAAGAGGCTCTCTAGTTCTTCGCTTTCTGCCATAAGGGTGATGTCATCTGCATATATGAGGTTATTGAGATATCTCCTGGCAATCTTGATTCCAGTTTGTGCTTCATCCAGCCCAGTGTTTCTCATGATGTACTCTGCATATAAATTAAATAAGCAGGGTACAATATACAGCCTTGACGTACTTCTTTTCCTATTTGGAACCAGTCTGTTGTTCCATGTCCAGTTCTAACTGTTGCTTCCTGACCTGCATACAGATTTCTCAAGAGACAGGTCAGGTGATCTGGTATTCCCATCACTTTAAGAATTTTCCATAGTTTGTGGTGATCCACACAGTCAAAGGTTTGGCATAGTCAATAAAGCAGAAATAGATGTTTTTCTGGAACTCTCTTGCTTTTTTGATGATCCAGCGGATGTTGGCAATTTGATCTCTGGTTCCTCTGCCTTTTCTAAATCCAGCTTGAACATCTGGAAGTTCACAGTTCACATACTGTTGAAGCCTGGCTTGGAGAATTTTGAGCATTACTTTACTAGCATGTGAGATGAGTGCAATTGTGCAGTAGTTTGAGCATTCTTTGGCATTGCCTTTCTTTGGGATTGGAATGAAAACTGACCTTTTCCAGTCCTGTGGCCACTGCTGAGTTTTTCAAATTTGCTGGCATATTGAATGCAGCGCTTTCATAGCATCATCTTTTAGGATTTGCAAAAGCTCAACTGGAATTCCATCACCTCCACTAGCTTTGTTCATAGTCATGCTTCCTAAGACCCACTTGACTTCACATTCCAGGATGTCTGGTTTTAGGTGAGTGATCATACCATCGTGATTATTTGGGTCATGAAGATCTTTTCTTTGTAGTTCTTCTGTGTATTTTTGACACCTCTTCTTATCTTCTGCTTCTGTTAGTTCCCTTCCATTTCTGTCGTTTATTCAGCCCATCTTTTGCATGAAATGTTCCCTTGGTATCTCTAATTTTCTTGAAGAGATCTCTAGTCTTTCCCATTCTATTGTTTTCCTCTATTTCTTTGCACCAATCACTGCGGAAGCCTTTCTTGTCTCTCCTTGCTATTCTTTGGAAATCTACATTCAAATCTGCCAGAAACATTAGCCCAAAGTCAGGTTTGTCTATTCAACATCCAATGTCTGGCCAGAGAAGAAGAGTTATTTGCTAACCATCAATTGCTAGACCAGTCACCAAGGTAAAATAAATTTAAAAGCAGAGCCACTATCCTACTCCTGCACTAAATATACACAAAGGGGTCATATATAAATACAAGTAGAATGGGCTATAATGTAACTAAAGCATGAAATAAGCTAGGTAAATGAAATTAAGTGAGCAATAATTAATATATGACCCCTGTTCAATCAGAATTAAGAGAACATTTTGCAATTCAAATGAATTTTATATTGTTCATAATGATTTTGAATATCTTAAAGAGTTTATCTGATTAATCCTTGTATTGTATTATTAAGCCTGGTACAAATTCCCAAAACAAGCAGTGTTATATTTTTAAGAGTTGATACCATTATGTAGTGTGAAGATCATGGTAAATAGGCCCTTACCCCCCTGAGGCAATTAGACATAATTAACTATCAGTTTTCAAAAAAGAACTAAGAGCTGGATTTCCAGTGATCATGCCCAAGACATGTATTTCTTTATATCTTAATTACCTAGAGGTTGGGAACGCCAAAAGGAACAGTATATAATTTATTGCATGTTCACTCCCCATAATACCTAAACAACAATTTACTGTACCATGTTACCATGTTATAGCTTAAGAATTCTAAAAAGGCAAAGATTTGAAATTAAACTGTAGGTCTTGACTTAGGTAGATTATGTATAGCATTGAGGTAAAACTCTGTTTCTATTTGCTCTTCTCCATTTAAAGCTTGTAGAGCATGAGGGTCATTTATCAGAAACACTTCTCTTTCCTTTTGTCAAAAAACCTCTTGGAAGGAGATGGGTGCTTGCCTTTGATTTTCCCTTTCCCTGCTGGCTCAACTGGTAAAGAACTTACCTGCCAATGCAGGAGACATGACAGACAGGTTCAATGCCTGGGTAGGGAAGATTACCTGGAGAAGGCAATGGCAACCCTCTCCAGCATTCTTGCCTGGGAAAAATCCATGTACAGAGAAGCCTGGAGGTTTACAGTCCATAGAGTCACAGAGTTGGACACAACCGAGTGTGTGAGTGCCCACACACACGTACACACACTCGCGCATGCACACACAAAGCCAAGAATTTTTCTTATTGTGAAAAGCAATAGAATGAAATATTTTAAATATTGGACAGCAATACCAGTATTATGTTTTGATACTATGGCCAATGGCCACATATTTTGCATTAAAGGTTTTATCCTTTAATTTTCTATGTCTCAGTTGTCGAAGTATTTGCTTGTAAATATATATATATGTAGGTATGTAGGTATATGTAATTCATTTCAGGGAGATACTGAGCAAAAAATAACTGCTTATATTCATGAAGTTTTAATATGTTTTTTAGTATTAGTGAGGAAGCCAACCTGAGGTAACTTTTCCAGTTTGTTATTTTCCACAAACTTCACTGAATGAAGGTTAATGGGTTATTGCTATTGTTATCATTATTGTGAGCTTTCCAAGTGGCGCTAGTGGTAAAGAATCTGCCTGCCAATGCAGGAGACTTAAGAGATTCAGGTTCAATCCCTGGGTTGGGAAGATCCCCTGGAGGATGGTATGGGAACCCACTCCAATATTCTTGCCTGGAGAATCTGAAGGACAGAGGAACCTGGTGGGCTATAGTTCCTAGGGTCACAAACAGTCAGACATGACTGAAGCGACTTGACACAAATATGATTATTTTAATGTTTGAAGGTTTGCTATTTGGTGAGGAAACTCACTATCTAAGCTTCTTTGGGAGCCTTTCCTTACTCCATGCCTTACTTTTTTCCTGAACAGTAAGGCTGAAGGAAATTAGAAATCAGTAGAACAGAAAGAACAATACTAATAAACTAAATCACTAGATTTACTTTTGTTTTTATATGGTAACTGAGAAAAATTTTAGAAATATCTTGGAGAGAATAAAATAATTTTAAGCACCGAAAGTTATCTTTTTCCAGATATCCTTTTTAGAATTTAAGAGCATCAGATTTTTTTACATGTAGAATATGTTTAGACACTAACAAATATTACTTACAGGCAGGGTATATTTACATGGTGATTTATTCCTATATTCTAAGCCACACTTTAAGCATAGTTTCCTAGATATTGTAACTAATAAGAGGATGAAAGGTTTGGAAGAGTATAATTTATTGTATATTCATTCACCATAATATCCAATTAATGCTTGTTTATAACAGGGCACACATTTTCCCAAAAAGTAAGGATTTGAAATTGAATCAGATCAGATCAGATCAGATCAGTTACTCAGTCATGTCTGACTCTTTGCGACCCCATGAATTGCAGCACGCCAGGCCTCCCTGTCCATCACCAACTCCCGGAGTTCACTCAGACTCACGTCCATCGAGTCAGTGATGCAATCCAGCCATCTCATCCTCTGTTGTCCCCTTCTCCTCTTGCCCCCAATCCCTCCCAGCATCAGAGTCTTTTCCAATGAGTCAACTCTTCGCATGAGGTGGCCAAAGTACTGGAGTTTCAGCTTTAGCATCATTCTTTCCAAAGAAATCCCAGGGCTGATGTCCTTCAGAATGGACTGGTTGGATCTCCTTGCAGTCCAAGGGACTCTCAAGAGTCTTCTCCAACACCACAGTTCAAAAGCATCAATTCTTCGGCACTCAGCCTTCTTCACAGTCCAACTCTCACATCCATACATTATCACTGGAAAAACCATAGCCTTGACTAGACAAACCTTTGTTGGCAAAGTAATGTCTCTGCTTTTGAACATGCTATCTAGGTTGGTCATAACTTTCCTTCCAAGGAGTAAGCGTCTTTTAATTTCATGGCTGCAGTCACCATCTGCAGTGATTTTGGAGCCCAGAAAAATAAATTAAATAAATTAATTTAAAAAAATGGAAATTGAATACATAAGCATAACTCAGAAGATCGATCTTTATTTCATATTTTTGTTCTCATATATTTTTGTAGCCAATATGTACCTCTGAAATTTGAAATGTTTATCTAAATTAGGCAACTAAGGATGTCATTGTCTTTTCTTGTAGGCTATACAAAAAGTGAAATAGTAGTATATTAGATGATCTAATTTTAAGTAAAGGTTCTGGGAATTTGCTGTGCTGTGCTTAATCGCTCAGTCATGTCTGACTTTTTGCAACCCCATGGACTGTAGCCCACCAGGTTCCTCTGTCCATGGGGATTCTCCAGGCAAAAGAACTGGAGTGGGTTGCCATGCCCTCCTCCAGGGAATCTTCTCAACCCAGGGATAGAACCAGAGTCTCCCACATTGCACAGATTCTTTTCCATCTGAGCCACCAGAAAGGCCCTGGGAATTTAATGTTGCATATTAAATGACCAAGCATGCAAGGTTGCTTCAGTCATATCCAACTCCTTGCAACCCCATGGACTGTAGCCTCCAGGCTCCTCTGTCCATGGAATTTTCCAGGCAAGAATATTGGAGTAGGTTGCCGTGCCCTCCTGCAGGGGATCTTCCTAACCCAGGGATCAAACCTGTGACTCTTAATATCTCTGGCAACGAAAGGCAGGTTCTTTACCACTAGCACCACCTGGGGAGCCCCATTGAATGACTAAGACACTGCATTATATATAATCATCAACTATTCAATATCATGGATTAAAACACTGATGTAGTTTATTTTAAAATTTTTTGGAAAACTACAGTTCAGCTCATAATGTTATCCCCAAAAATAGTATCATTAACTATCCAAGTTTTAGTTTTGGGGGGGTCAAATAAAATAAGATAAAAGATATCAAATTAAAGTTTAAATATAAACTGTGAAGGGATTTAAAACTGTAAAATACAGAAATGTTCATTTCACAGAATTTTCATTTAGATTTTATTTTGAAATGTTTCTAATGTATTTGTATAACTTAAGATTTGGGGTATTAAGATGAAAAATATCCACCAATGTCCCTTGTATAACATCAAAAAGAAATAGAAGTTCTTTTGCTGAATTTAACTCTTGCATATCTGCAATTGCATTTTTAAGTAATCACTAATTTTAGATATATTTGCATAGATGAATTTTGCTCTCAAAGATTTGAAATAATTTATGGTAGACAAACACCATTAATAAAGTTTTCCCATTTCAAGAGATGTAAAGTTGAAAATACCTATTTTATTTTCACTAATTCATCCAAAAATCACTGTAGATGGTGACTGCAGCCATGAAATTAAGACATTTGCTCCTTGGAAGAAAAGCTATGACCTACCTAGACAGCATATTAAAAGCAGAGACATTACTTTGCCAACAAAGGTCCATCTAGTCAAAGCCATGGTTTTTCCAGTGGTCATGTATGGATGTGAGAGTTGGACCATAAAGAAGGCTGAGTGCTGAAGAATTGATGCTTTTGAACTGTGGTGTTGAAGAAGACTCTTGAGAGTCCCTTGGACTGCAAGGAGATCCAACCAGTCAATCCTAAAGGAAATCAGTCCTGGGTGTTCATTGGAAGGATTGATGTTGAAGCTGAAACTCCAATACTTTGGCCACCTGAAGTGAAGAGCTGACACATTAGAAAAGACCCTGATGATGCTGGGAAAGATTGAGGGGAGAAGATGACAGAGGATGAGATGGCTGAATGGCATCATTGACTCGATGTACATGAGTTTGAGCAAGTTCTGGGAGTTGGTGATGGACAGGGAAGCATGGCATGCTGTAGTCCATTGGACCACAAAGAGTTAGACATGACTGAGTGACTGAACTGACTGAAACTTTCAGTTTCATACTTATTGAACCAGATTCTGCCAGAACTTAAAGTTTCTTTCTAGAACTACACAGGACTTCCTTGGAATCCACATCAGTTTTTTCTTACCATGAGGATATTATTAAGTAGAGCACTATGACTTTTCAAGCAGTTTTGAAAAGTAAATTCTCAGAGTCAAAAGTAAAGCCCTTTCAAACAACAACTGCAAAAGTTTTAATTCCCAATTAAATAGCTCTGCCTTTTAGCTGAA
The DNA here is from genome assembly GCF_029407905.1 of Bubalus kerabau. NCBI lineage: Eukaryota > Metazoa > Chordata > Mammalia > Artiodactyla > Bovidae > Bubalus > Bubalus kerabau. The sequence continues at coordinate 32,393,961 of NC_073632.1, read as the reverse complement.
CTACATTGATCAATAAGAACAGTCAGAGCTCTTTTATCCCTGTGTGTGTGTGTGTGTATACACAGTCACTAAGTTATGTCTGATTCTTTGAGACCCTATGGACTGTAGCCCACCAGCCTCCTCTGTCCTTGAGATTTCCCAGGCAGTAATACTGGAATTGGAGGGGACGGTCCCAAGATGGCAGAGGAATAGGATGGGGAGACCACTTTCTCCCCCACAAATTCATCAAAAGATTATTTGAATGTTGAACGACTTCCACAAAACAACTTCTGATGCACCAAGACACCAGGCGCCCAGAAAGGCAGCCCGTTATCTTCAAAAGGAGGTAGGACAAAATATGAAAGACAAAAAAGAGAGACAAAAGAGTTAGGAACGGAGACCCATCCTGGGGAGGGAGTCGTGAAGGAGAAGTTTCCACGCAGTAGGAAATCCTCATCACAGGCAGGTTTGTGGGAGTTTTGGAATCTCAGAGGGCAACATAACTAGGAGAGAAACAAACAAAAAAAAAACCCGCAGAATACACACCTAGCCACAACTGCCAGCAGAGAAGTAGCCCAGACGCTTGAGTCCAGCACCAGCGAGCAGGGCTGGGCAGGGAGGTACAGGCTGCATCATCGGTCCTTAGGGGTAAGGACCGGGCCTGAATGCCCTGAAGACAATCTGAGGGAGCTAAATTGAGATAGCAGCCCAAACTGAGGGATCACCAGAGAGATAAAAGAGAGAGAGAAAAATTTTCTGCGAAAGTCTCTAACGCGCAGCCTGGCACACTCACAGAACAAAGGATTGAGCGAACACCAAAGGAGAGCTGGCCAGCTGCATAAAGGCCCCTCCCCTGCAAGAGGCAGAGAGGCAAGTGGGGACAGCCAGAGCCAGAAGGCAAGGGGCTGCCCCAATCTTGGCCCCAGAGACCATATTTTCCACCAAACTGTGAGCAGGTTCCAGTTGCTAACCACCTGGGATCCTGGATGGTTGACATCTGCCAGGAGGGTTGCAGCCTGAGATCAGCTCCTCAGAGGAGACACACGGCACACCTGAGACAGTGATCTCGTGGTGCACCCAGGAAACTGAGCAGCCAGGACTGGGGAGGTGATTAAGATGCACGGCCCACCTGGGAGGGTGAACTCACCAAGCACCTGGTTGCCTGCACTACTCGGACCTGGGAAGGGCACAAAATGCAAGCCCAACCAGGTCTGTGCCCTTGCGGAGTACCCGAGAACCTGAGCAGCTTAGACCTGGGAAGTGCATGAAATGGAGAGTCCACTTGGGGATAGTGCCCTTGCAGAGTACCCTGGAGCCTGAGCAGTGTAGACCTAGGAAGCACATGCCGCCTTGAGCTGTGACAAACCCAGTGTAGTCCATACAATGCAAACACTCCCCACACACACCTATGATACTTGTTTGCAGTGTCCCTCCCTCCCCATCACACAACTGAACTAGTGTGCCTAAATAAGTGACCATCTTTGCCCCCTTGTGTCAGGGTGGAATTTAGACACTGAAAAGGCTTGCGAACAGAGGAAGCCAAAATAAACATAGAAGAGGGAACCGCTCTGGAAGTGACAGGTGCAACAGATTAAAACCCTGTAGTTAACATTGACTGTGCATTGGAGGGGGCCTATAGATTTTGAGAATAAATACAAGCTGGAACAGGGAACTATCTGAAACTGAACTGATCCCACACTATTCACAACAGCTCCAGAGAAATTCCTAGATATATTTTTACTATTATCACTTTTTAACTTTTTAAAAATTTAAGTTCTTTATTACTCTTTTAATTTTCATTTTTATAAACCACTATTACCTTGCAAAAAAAGACCCTATTTTTAAAGCAAATTTCATATATATATATATTTTAAAAATTTTGTTATTGATTTTGTTTTGTATTTTTTTATATTGTATTTTTGAGAGTCTAACCATTAGTCTAGATTTTTAATCTTTTCTTTTTGGTACTTGTTATCAATTTTATATCTTTATGACTCTAATCTTCAGTATCCATTTTCACTTAGGGATGTGATTACTGTCTTGATTGCTCTCTTCCCTTTTGACTCTCCCTTTTCTCCCCCAGGTCACCTCTATCTCATTCCTCATCTTCTCTTCTCTACTTAACTCTGTGAATCTCTCTGGGTGTTCTGGGCTGTGGAGAACACTTAGGGAACTGATTACTGGCTAGATTGCTCTTTCCCCCTTTGACTCCCCCTCTTCTCCTGGCCACCTCTATCTCCCTCCTCCCTCTTCTCTACTCTATGTAACTCTATGAATCTCTCTGGGTGTCCCTCATTGTGGAGAATTGTTTCACCATTAACCTAGATGTTTTATCATCTGTGCTGTATAGATAGAGAAGTCTTGAGTCTACTATAAGAGAAGGACTGAGAGCCAGAAGCATGAGGCTTAACTCCAGAACTTGAGAACATCAGAGAACTCCTGATTCCAGGGAACGTTAATAGAAAAGAGCTCACCCAAAAGTCTCCATACCCACACTAAAACCAAGCTCCATCCAGAAGGCAACAATTTCCAGTGCAAGACATACCACACTAATTCTCCAGCAAAGCAGGAACACACCCCTGAGCATTAAAAGACAGGCTACCCAAAGCCATGCCAAACCCATAGACACCTTAAAACTCACTATTGAACAGTTCATTGCACTCCAGAGAGAAGAGATCCAGCTCCACCAATCAGAACACAGACTGCAAACTCCCCCAACCAGGAAACCTTGACAAGCCTGTAGGATTGAGAAGATGCAAGAAATGTTTAACAAGGACCTAGAAGAAATAAAGAAGAGTCAATCAATAATGGAAAATGCAATAACTGAGATCAAAAGCACTCTGGAAGGAATCAACAGTAGAATAACTGAGGTAGAAGAGAGGGTAAGTGAGGTGGAAGATAGAATGGTGAAAATAAATGAAGCAGAGAAGAAAGAAGAATGAAAAGAAATGAGGACAATCTCAGAGACCTCTGGGACAATGTTAAACACCCAAACATTCGAATCTTCAGTGTCCCAGAAGAATAAGACAAAAAGAAAGGTCATGAGAAAATACTTGAGGAGATAATAGTTGAAAACTTCCCTAAAATGGGGAAGGAAATAGCCATCCAAGTCCAAGAAACCCAGAGAGTCCCAAACAGGATAAACCCAAGGCAAAACACCCCAAGACACATATTAATCAAACTAACAAAGATCAAACACAAAGAATGCATATCAAAAGCAGCAAGGGAAAAGCAACAAATAACATACAAGGGGATCCCTACAATGATAACAGCTGATCTCTCAACAGAAACTCTTCAGGACAGAAGGGAATGGCAGGACATACTTAAAGTGATGGAAGAGAAAAACCTACAACCCAATTACTATACCCAGCAAGGATCTCATTCAAATATGAAGGAGAATCAAAAGCTTTACAGACAAGCAAAAGCTGAGAGAATTCAGCACCACCAAACCAGCTCTTCAACAAATGCTAAAGGATCTTCTCTAGACAGGAAACACAAAAAAGGCTTATAAAATTGAACCAAAACCAACAAAGTAAATGGCAATGGGACCATACTTATCAATGATTATGTTAAATGTAAATGCGTTGAATGCCCCAACTAAAAGACAAAGATTGGCTGAATGGATACCAAAACAAGACCCCTATATATGCTGTCTACAAAAGAGCAGTCTCAAACCAAGGAACACATGCAGACTGAAAGTAAAGGCCTAGAAAAGGATATTTCATGCAAATGGAGACCAAAAAAAAAAAAAAAAAAAAGCAGGAGTAGCAGGAGTAGCAATACTCATATCAGATAAAACAGACTTTCAAACAAAGACTGTGAAAAGAAACAATGAAGGACACTACATAATGATCAAAGGATCAATCCAAGAAGAAAATATAACAATTATAAATATATATATGCCCAACTTAGGAGCACCTCAGTATATAAGGCAAATGCTAACAAGTATGAAAAGGGAAATTAACAGTAACACAATAACAGTGGGAGACTTTAACACCTCACTTACACCTTTGGATAGATCAACAAAACAGAAAATTAGCAAGGAAAGACAAGCTTTAAATGATACAATGGACCTGTTAGACCTATTTGATCTCTATAGGACATTCACCCCAAAACAATGAATTTCACCTTTTTCTCAAGTGCACACAGAACATTCTCCATGATAGATCACATCCTGGGCCATAAATCTAGGCTTGGTAAATTCAAAGAAATTAAAATCCTTTCAAGAATCTTTTCTGATCACAATGTGGTAAGATTAGATGTCAACTACAGGGGAAAAAAAAGCTATTAAATACAAAAATATGGAAGCTGAAAAACACAGTTCTGAAAAACAAAGAGATCATGAAAGAAATCAAAAAGGAAATCAAAGTATGCATAGAAACAAATGAAAATGAAAAACCGACAACTGAAAACCTATGGGATTCAGTAAAAGCAGTGCTAAGAGGAAAGTTCATAGCAATGCAAGCTTACTTCAAGAAACAAGAGAGAAATCAAATAAATAACCTAACTTTACACCTAAAGAAACTAGAAAAAAAAAAGAAATGAAGAACCCCAAAGTTAGTAGAAGAAAAGAAATCATAAAAATCAGAGTAGAAATAAATGAAAAAGAAACAAAGGAGACTATAGCAAAAATCAACAAAACTAAAAGCTGGTTCTCTGAGAAGATAAATAAAATAGACAAACCATTAACCAGACTCATCAAGGAAAAAAGGGAGAAGAATCAAAACAACAAAATTAGAAATGAAAATGGAGAAATCACAACAGACAACACAGAAATACAAAGGATCATAAGAGACTACTATCAGCAACTATATGCCAATAAAATGGACAACTTGGAAGAAATGGATAAATTCTTAGAAAACTATAACCTTCCAAAATTGAACCAGGAGGAAATAGAAAATCTTAACAGATCCATCACAAGCATGGAAATCGAAACTGTAATAAAAAATCTTTCAACAAACAAAAGCCCCAGACCATAAGGCTTCACAGCTGAATTCTACCAGAAATTTAGAGAAGAGCTAACACCTATCCTACTCAAACTCTTCCAGAAAATTACAGAGGAAGGTAAACTGCAAAAGTAATTCTATGAGGCCACCATCATGCTAATACTAAAACCAGACAAAGATGCCACCAAAAAAGAAAACTACAGGCGAATATCACTGATAAATATAGATGAAAAATCCTCAACAAAATTCTAGCAAACAGAATCCAGCAACATATTAAAAAAATCATGCATCATGACCAAGTGGGTTTTATCCCAGGGATGCAAGGATTCTTCAGTATTCACAAATCAATCAATGTGATACACCACATTAACAAATTGAAATATAAAAACCATATGATTATCTTAATAGATGCAGAGAAAGCCTTTGACAAAATTCAACATCCACTTATGATAAAAAAAACCTCTCCATAAAACAGGCATATAAGGAACATACCTCAACATAATAAAATACATAATACGATATACCCACAGCAAACATTATTCTCAATGGTGAAAAATTGAAAGCATTTCCCCTAAAGTCAGGAACAAGATAAAGGTGCCCACTCTCATCACTACTATCCAACATAGTTTTGGAAGTTTTAGCCACAGCAATCAGAGAAGAAAAAGAAATAAAAGTAATCCAAACTGGAAAAGAAGAAGTAAAACTCACTGTTCACAGATGACATGATCCTCTACATAGAAAACCCTAAATACTCCACCAGAAAATTACTAGAGCTAATCAATGAATATAGTAAAGTGTCAGGATATAAAATTAATACAGAAAAATCCCTTACATCCCTCTACACTAACAATGAGAAAACAGAAAGAGAAATTAAGGGGAAAATCCATTCACCATTGCAATGAAAAGAATAAAATACTTAGTAATAAATTTACTCAAAGAAACAAAGAACCTGTATAAATAAAACTATAAAACACTGATGAACAAAATCAAAGATGACACAAATAGATGTAGAAATATACCATGTTCATGGATTGGAAGAATCAATATAGTGAAAATGAGTATAATACCCAAAGCAATCTATAGACTCAATGCAATCCCTATCAAGCTACCAATGGTATTTTTCACAGAACTAGAACAAATAATTCCACAATTTGTATGGAAATACAAAAAACCTCGAATAGTCAACCTACCAGACTTCAGACTATATTACAAAGCAACAGTCATCAAGACAGTATGGTACTGGCACAGAGACAGAAATATAAATCAATGGAACAAAATAGAAAGCCCAGAGATGAATCCACATACCTATGGACACCTTATCTTTGACAAAGAAGGCAAAAACACATAATGGAGAAAAGACAATCTCTTTAACAAGTGGTGCTGAGGAAACTGGTCAACCACCTGTAAAAGAATGAAACTAGAACACTTTCTAACACTGTACACAAAAATAAACTCAAAATGGAATAAATATTTAAATGTAAGACCAGAAACTATAAAACTCCTAGAGGAAAACATAGAACACTCTCTGAAACAAATTACAGCAAGATCCTCTATGACCCACCTCCTGGAGCAATGTAAATAAAAGCAAAAATAAACAAATGGGACCTAATTAAACTTAAAAGATTTTGAACAATGAAGGAAACTATAAGCCAAAAGACAACCTTCAGAATGGGAAAAAATAATAGCAAATGAAGCAACTAACAAAGCATTAATCTGAAAAATATACAAGCAGCTCATGCAGCTCAATATCAGAAAAATAAATGACCCAACCAATAATGGACCAAAGAATTAAGCAGACATTTCTCCAGAGACATACAGATGGCTAACAAACACATAAAAAGATGCTCAACATCATTCATTATCAGAAAAATGAAAATCAAAACCACAATGAGGTGCCAACTTAAGCTGCTCAGAACGGCTGCTATCAAAAAGTCTATAGATGCTGGAAAGGGTGTGGAGAAAAGGGAACTCTTTTATGGTGTTGGTGGGAATGCAATCTAGTACAGCCACTATGGATAACACTGTGGAGGTTTCTTAAAAAACTGGAAATAGAACTCCCGTATGACCCAGCAACCCCACTGCTGGGCATACACATTGAGAAATCTAGAATTTAAAGAGACATGTGTATCCCAATGTTCATCACAGTACTGTTTACAATAGCTAGGACATGGAACCAATCTAGAAATCCATTGCTGGACGAATGGATAAGAAAGTTGTGGTACATATACATAATGGAATAGTACTCAACTATTAAAGAATGCATTTGAGTCAGTTCTAATGAGGTAGATGAAATTGGAACCTATTATACAAAGTGAAGTAAGTCAGAAAGAAAAACACCAATACAGTATATTAATGTATATATACGGAGTTTAGAAAGATGGTAACAATGACCGTCTATTTGAGACAGCAAAAGAGACACACAGATATGAAGAACAGATTTTTGGACTCGGTAGGAGAAGGTGAGAGTGGGATGATTTGCGAGAACAGCATTGAAACATGTAGATTATCATATGTGAAATAGATGACCAATCCAAGTTCAATGCATGAAACAGGGCACCCAAAGCTGGTGCACTGGAACAACTCAGAGGAATAGGATGGGAAGGGACATGGGAGGGAGGTTCGGGATGGAGGCACACATGTATACCTGTGGCTAATTCATGTCAACGTATGGCAAAAACCACTACAATATTGTAAAGTAATTAGCCTCCAATTAAAATTAATTAATTAATTAAAAAAATAGTACTGGAATCAGTAGCTATTTCCTCCTCCAGGGTATCTTCCCCTTCCAGGGATCAAATCTGTGTCTCCTGCAGGTCCTGCACTGGCAGCCAGATTCTTTGCTACTGAGTATCTACAAACTACTGAGACTTCAGAGGTTAAAGTAAATGTAAAAGTAGTAAGGTCCTATTACTACTCACTCTAATGCTTTGTTTGCAAATTAAAAAAAAGTCCCAGTGAACTGGTATCTGATCCAAGCTAGAATCCAGTTGACTTCACTCTCTAGCCTTGCCCTGCATACTTCACATTAAGCTATTGGAGGATGGCATCCCAGAAACACACACTGTTGCCAGAGATTCTTCTGCTCTGCCAGCTTGTTTGATTCTTTAGTCCATTAACATAACAACTTTGTCAGTTACTGTGTTTTCTTAAATTATCCTTAAAAATTTGGCAAATCATCCAAAAATTATTCTGCCACCACATATAAAGAAAAAGAAACAAAACGCAAAGTTCCTGGTAGAAGATTTACAGGTTCCAAAAAGAATTAATTTGCACTGGAGAAGCAATTTGAACAAAGAAGGGAGGGTGTGAAACCAGATCTAGTTAAGTGAGTTCCATGCTGGTTAGAAATTTTCTTAGTCTTTGATCATCAAAAGAGACTTTTTGAAAGATAATGACAATAATAGCAGTAATGTTAGACAATGTTTTTACTTATATGGTGTCATTTCATCTTCAGACAATCTAATAGGCAAGTGGTATTATTAACTCTAATAGGAAAGTAGTAGTAGTTAGATATACAAAAATGGAGGTTTAAATCTAGTAACTTGCTCCTTATAACAGAACTAGTCTTTGTCAATGCTTGGATTTGAACATAGGTGTTCCAACTTCAAATCAGAATTCTAGCCTTCTTATTTCTTATCAAATGTCCATAAAAAGTTATGCACAAAATGTACATGAATTCATTCTTAATATAGTGAACAAAATTTTCCCTATTGTTTGCAGCTATGAAATACTTTTACATTCATTACCTCATTTGATATTGAACAGACCCATGAATTAGACAGAACAATTATTATTATGACTTCCATTTCAGTAATGAGGAAACCTAGGATCAGAAAGTTAAATGATTTAATGAAGGTCACATAGTAGCTATGTGACAGAAGCATGCTTGAGCCTTTGTTTCTCACTCCAAATTCAGAGGCTGAGTTTGCAGAGAAAGACAGTTGCTGACCAGTGAAAGTCCATATGCCTCCAAGAATTTATCTGATTCTTAGTTTTTAATGATTAGTTGAACTTATTGCCTTGTAATACCAGATTTAGTTTCTCTGCTAGTAAATCTACCAAGGAATTCTTTTAAACAAGCTATTGTTGTTCAGTCGCTAAGTTGTGTCCAACTCTTTGTGACCCAATGGACTGCAGCATGCCAGGCTTCCCTGTCTTTCACTATCTCCCGGAATTTGTCCAAGTTTACGTTCATTGAATTGGTGATGCCATCCAACCATCTCATCCCTCTATTGCCCTCTTCTCCAAGTTATGCCTGTCATTTAAAATGCATCCTCAGAGATGCTCAGGATTCACTGTTTGTTTTTGTTTTTTGTTTTAATCCAGGTTTTAGATAATGTCCAGACAATCATGCCAATCGTTGAATATTTGTCCCACAATGACTTAAACCCAACTATGAAGCAGACAGACTAACCCAACAATATCTGCTTCATCAGCACTTTTAAACGCTTTCCTTATAGATGTTATTCTGAGGACTAAAATCTGCTTTTCCCTTTGAGCCTTTATGCTATGTAATAGAGATGGCTGGAAGCCATTAAAACAAAACAATCTGTGTATCCTCAAGACAGAATAAAAATTCAAGTTCATTTTAAGCATGACACTGCTATGATGCTGATGTTGTGCTTGTTTTGATTAATCTCCATGTGCATGTTCATTTTATACAACATGCTATGTGACGGTAGCTTTCCATTTAGCAGGTTAATTTCTGCTCTAATTCAATAGGGATGAAAAATATTAGAATAAATCCTTTTTGTGATACATTTCTTTTTCAAAAGGCCCTGATTCAAGAAAAGTATCATTTTGACATATAGGATGAATATTCTAGTTCAACAATTGAATTATTTCTGCTCAAACGGGGTCTTTCATATAAAGTTAGATTTGCAGTGGCAATAATTTTATTGAAAACAATATTAAGGCCTGATTTTTTTTTTTTACAAATACTTTTATGTAAAGAGAAAAGTAATATGATTTGAAGGTTTCTTTAAAAACAACATGGAGAATCCAACAGTGAGACAGAATGTAATACCTTGGACTCAAGATTTCCATGTTGAGGGAAAGTTGACAGCAGGGGGTGGGGGTCTGGGACAGGGCGATTGACTGGAAAGAAGGTTGTTATTAAACTGTACGTCCCTGCTAGTTCCAGTCCCCTAAGGAACTTTCAGAAAATTCTTTTCTAGTGCTGATACAAGTGCCAGACTACAGTTTTCACATTATAAATTACTCTTGTTTTGTAACAGCTTAAATTATTTTTATTAGCTAGTCACCTGGGATGTGAATAAGAGTCGAGTTAAAACCTTCAGATAAGCAGAGCAGCTGTTGCAATCAGCTTTTTCTATGTCCTTTTTACCACACACTTTGCCTCATACTTTTCCCCATCTAATTTCTCTCTCTCTCAATAATTCTCTCATCTCCTGCTTTTCTCCATGAAGAAATAAAAATAAATGGGCAGAACACATGAGTTTTAAGAGATACTTTGCAAGCCCAGATAGATACATTTGTCGAAATAACAAGATTCTGCTTTTGACAGGTACTAGTATGAATTGGTATGTTAACCTCAAAGATCCAGCAATGAAATAAAGAACAATCTAGTGCCATGACACAAGGAGAATAACAATTTGTTCATAAAAGTATCTGAAAAAATTGTGTTCCATATAAGAAAGTTCAACAGTTAAAAATAGAATTTTATTGGAGATGTTTAATTATTGGAGATGATGAGAGATATTTATTGGAGATCTTTCAAATATTACTTTCATTCTCTAAGTAATATTTGCTAATTATAAAAAGTTGGGAAAATGTATAAAAATACAGGAAAGAAAAAAATGAAATAGTATACACTACCGAGGTAACTATAATTTTGGTGTTTTATTTTCAGTGCCTTTGGAATGAATAGTGTATGTATTCTCTCTCTCATACATATATACTTATTGTGCATATTGTATTATTTTTATTATTATCACATGATTATAATTTTCATGTTCCATAATCATTCTTCTGGCCCACATAATATTCATGGAATGGATTGCCATTTGCTGAATGGAATTATTCAGTATTTTCTATCATTGAACCATTAAATAGTTTAAATCTACATATTTTGCGCTTAATATTAAACATCTAGTTTTGTGCATAATGTTTTGATTTGACATTCCAAATTATTTCCTTGGTTACATTCTTAGAAGTGGAATTGATTGGTTACAGAGATTGTATATTTTTTAACATGAAGAGAGTAGGGGTTTAGACAAAATATACATCATAGCTAGGAAGCAGAGCACACCAATAGAATTTTGATATGCTATTACTTTTACCACTTAGTATGTGAAACAATTAGCTTTCACAAGGGGAAACACCACATATCAGATTGTTACAAACACACACAAAAGATTTAAGTAGGAGCAATCTATTTACGAATACAAACACACCCAAGAGGAACTTAAGAACTAAAATGGCTAAATATCTATAAGCTATATATATATATAAAAAAAGGATTTAAGTGTTTTTATTTTGAACATTGTGTGGGAGGGATAATAAGGATGGCATACAACTTTGCTTCATATTGTTTAAAAAGATCACACTAGAACCAAGTAAAATTATATGGAAACAGCTTCTGATTCTTTCTGTGGAAATGTTTATATAAACTGGAGTGAGCTGCGTTTGCAGACCTCAAGTCTTCCAAACACGTTTAATCTATGCTTTATTGTAAGGGGTTTCTGTCCTGTGTGAGATGATGCTTCTTTCCCCAGATACAACTTGGCAGCTCCATGACTTTTAAATACATTTTAAATATTCATGAATCAGTTCAGTTCAGTGGCTCAGTCTGACTCTTTGCAACCCCATGGACAGTAGCACGCCAGGCTTCCCTGTCCTACACCAACTCCTGGAGCTTGCTCAAACTCATCCATCAAGCCAGTGATGCCATCCAACCATTTCATTCTCTGTCATGCCCTTCTCCTCCTGCCTTCAATCTTTCCCAGCATCAGGGTCTTCCAATGAGTCAGATCTTCGCATCAGGTGACCAAAGTATTGGAGCTTCGGCTTCAGCATCAGTCCCTCCAATGAGTATTCAGGGCTGATTTCCTTTGGGATTGACTGGTTGGATCTCCTTGCAGTCCAAAGGACTCTCAAGAGTCTTCTCCAACACGACAGTTCAAAGCATCAATTCTTCTGTGCTCAGCTTTCTTTATAGTCCAACTTTCACATCCATACATGACTACTGGAAAAACCATAGCTTTGACAACATGGACCTTTGTTGGCAAAGTAATGTCTCTGCTTATTGATATGCTGTCTAGGTTGGTCATAACTTTTCTTCCGAGGAGTAAGTGTCTTTTAATTTCATGGCTGCAGTCACCATCTGTGGTGATTTTGGAGCCCCCCGAAATAAAGTCTGTCACTGTTTCCATTATGTCCCCATCTATTTGCCATGAACTAGTGGGACTGGATGCCATGATCTTAATTTTTTGAATGTTGAGTTTTAAGCCAGCTTTTTCACTCTCCTCTTTCACTTTCATCAAGAGGCTTTTCAGTTCCTCTTCACTTTCTGCCATAAGGGTGGTATCATCTGCATATCTGATGTTACTGATATTTCTCCTGTAATCTTGATCCCAGTTTGTGCTTCATCCAGTCCAGCATTTCACATGATGTATTCTGCATATAAGTTAAATAAGCAGGATGACAATATATAACCTTGACATACTCCTTTCCCAATTTGGAACCAGTCCATATTCATTCATATTCATGAATATCTGTTTTTAAACTCTTTGCTTAGAACTTTTTCAATTTAACAATTTTTAATAGTAAGTTTAAGGACTAGATATAATGAGTAAATCCATATGTTTAAGAATTCTACATTTTAACTATAGGTGATTTTGCCAACACTCTTGCCTCTCTCTCTGTTCTACTCAAATCCATGAACAAAATATAAAGAAATGGCCAAGGTTAGGATTTCTTAGCAAGCCACACTCTAGAAATAAAAATGAAACTTTTTACTCCTGCAATACTGAATGACTGTATTATTTAATGAAGATGATTTCGATAACATTTTGAAGTTTCACCGCAGATAAAAATGGGAGGGAATTTATAAGTGAGGAAAAGATTAGGAACATAATTACATGATACCATAAAATTCCTATGTATAACATATATTCATGACCCTTGAAAGTATTTGTAGACTGTATTTGGTGTAGAATGTATTTGGTGGTACAAGTTTCTGTAGTCCTAAAAACCTATCTTCTAGTTGGAATTGTAAGGTGCAATTATTACCAACCCCACTTGCTGGGGCAAGTCAACAAATGAGGGCTAGCCAAACATTTTCTTCTTGCATTTCTAAAATAGTTTGAGGAAGCCCCTTGAGATCCAATATCTGATTCTTCAGACTATCTTGGGAGAAGAAAAAAGGAAGTCAGAACAAAGTCATGCATAATCTGATACAAAAATAAATAAACATGGTTTTAAAAGTGAAAAAAAAAAAAAAGATGATGGACAAGAACAAACATGCCCTTAGAACTATAATGTGTTTGGTCTTAAAAACTTTAAGGCAACAAGGAATTTTATACCAAGATGTGACAAATTCCTCACAGATGGGAAAAGATATAAAATGCTCTTTGTAAGCAGTCATTTTAACCAGAAAGGATTTTCTCATACAGTGGCGATACACACTGTGTGGCAAATGATAAAATAAATAGATAGCTACTCAAAAATATTCCTCTGCATTTATCTAGTGGCCAAAGCCACCAGCATAATCTCTACCCAGATGAAACAAAATCTCTTAGTTTCAGAATAGCCACATGGATAGATTTGATCCATCTGCTCGTGGGAAGAATCTTTTTCGTTCTGTTGGTGTACTCTGGGGATATGGAACATGGGAACTCACCTAAGCAAACCTGTCCACCCAAACAAGTTTATTCTTCAACTACTACTGCCTCAGTGCTAAAGTTTACTATACCTTACACTTCTGCCCAGCACCTCCACAGTTTTCTTATTCATTCAGTCTGCCATGGTTAACTGGCTAGCTGGCATCAGCTCTGCTAAGGGTTTTCATTTGTTTCCTTGCTTACATGCAATCATACTAGGACACTTTATTTTATCTCTTTGCTCATCACCAGGTCACTGGGTGTCACAGGAGGACAAAGGAGATAATGCAGAATTAGGGATAAATAAATGGAAAAAAGATTTTGTTTCTCAAAATATTTGAGAGCAATGAGCTCTGAGAAGGGAATAAATTACCCACGTTTGGGGATTGTTAACTCCCTAAGGTCATTAGGTACCATTTAGTGCAGTTTCCCAAGCACTAGTTCAGAGACCAACTTCAGTCAATGACTCCATTGTTATTCTTCCACAAAAAAGCATATTAGAGTTTATTATTGAGTAATTATAAAAATGATTGCTTTTCATCCCTGATAGCAATTATGGTTGCATTTCACGTATCCTCATTTTGTACAGATGGGATACCACACGTAAGAGCTGTGATCACATTTCTGTTTGTCTTGAGCCCTCGATCCCCATCCTCAGAGAAGAGGCATCATTACTGGAGAAAGAGTTCTAAGGTCAGGAAGGGAATGTAGAATGACAGTAGGACTCTAACTCTGGGAGAGAATGAGAGCTGGAAGAGTAACAGCAAGGTTGGAATTGGAGTAGGAAACAGAATCCATGTCAGAACTCTTAACTATTGCAGGGGAGAAAAAATAGTGTGATTCAGAAGACAATTCTTATGAAAATTTAAGATTTAATCTTAGAAATCTAAAAAAAATCATTATTCTGTAAAAAAATATTACATAAACACAGTCAATTAAATTTTCCTGTTTCTAACAAGTGTGAGTAGTATTTTGAAAGCAGCAGCAGTACTTCAGTAGGTCTCTTCATGATGAAAGAACTCAGTGGGTTGGAAGAATTAAGTTACTTTAATAATAAAACACATGCATTCACTTCTTCCTGGCAAGAACCGGTTACATTTTAAAAATTTCAAAAAATCATCTATGTACATGTATATTGAGATCAAAACTACATTCCAACCTGCTTGAAATCAGATTCCACTTTGTTATTAATCTCCACTCTCACTTTTCTGCACAAAGCTCTCTGCTTTGCCAGCTGTATACCATATTGAGTCAACTTGTACTGAAATACTCAGGTTCTCTGTAAGTCTGCTCCAAAACTCCTATAGATATTTTGACTTAGATTATATCCATTTATAGAACTTACATATGAATGTCTCTCTGCAAAATGCTGTGTCTAATCCTCTGTCAATGTGCTTTTTTGGAGATGACCCCTGAAAATCACCTCTCTTACCTTTGTCTTAGGAGAAATCTTAGCTTCTAGGACTTTCACTTTCTAGGAGAAATAGACTGCCCCATATTATTAGGTAAAAGTCATCCTGTATGTCAACAGTTCAAACTATTCCTGTCCCTAATAGTTAATACCTTTTCCAAACCCTGCATATATATGAGGGTCTTTTGACTCATTGACCTTCCACAGGAATGTCACCTAACTGCTATCATAGCACTTATTACACTGTATTCTAAAGTTATCTGATGCCTTTGGCCTAGATTAACTCTAATCAACCTGAGAGCAGGTACCATGTTTTGTCTTTGTATCCACAGTACTTGACATTTGATAGTTATATGAATATGATGTTTATTGAATGAATACATGAACATTGACTATGTATGCCTTGAAAACATACCTTTGTTTTAGATTCCATTCAGGGATTACCAAAGGAGGTAAGAATACAATTTAACAGCAAATCAAAAACTAGAATGAAACCATAAATTGTTTTTCAGTCAAACATAAACCTCTGCTGTCCATCTAGATGCTGGAAAATTGAAAGCATAAATTATAATATTTAGTGTTATAAAAACAATAAAATTCTCTAGGATTTTCCCTCTGTGTACCAACCATATCAGGCATTTTAGGTGTTTGAAATTTTACAACATGATAAAATTGCCAATAATAAGCAGAATCAAAAATTTTTTTAATTAAGGAAGAATTAGAGATTTCATGAGATAATTAAAGTTTGAATACATTTTAAAATCATTGTTTTGTAGAGTTGCACTCATTTTATACATTAAAATACTCCAGCCCATTCTAAATTGAAATACATTGGAAACACATTAGCTCTAATTATAACTGTCATTCTTCCAAGGCTATATATTACATTTTTCAAACCTAGACTCAAAATGGAGAAATAAAGGATTGATAACCTGAGATTTCCTAGCTGTCACCTTAGTATACTCTACCTTTTATTATACAAGTGAGGATAGCAATTCAACTTTGGCCTTGACTGCTGCTGCTGCTGCTAAGTCACTTCAGTCATGTCCGACTCTGTGTGACCCCATAGACGGCAGCCCACCAGGCTCCCCCGTCCCTGGGGTTCTCCAGACAAGAACACTGGAGTGGGTTGCCATTTCCTTCTCCAATGCACGACAGTGACAAGTGAAAGCAGCCCATCAGGCTACTCCATCCATGGAATTTTCCAGGCAAGAGTACTGGAGTGGCGTGCCATCGCCTTCTCCATGGCCTTGACTACTGTCTCAGAAAAAATAACAGAATATGTATTCACAAAATTGAGGCCAATTTGGCCTTTCTCAAGCTCTAATAAAGCCTCTTTAATAAAATGAAAGGAATGAATTCTAGGCTACTCAATGAATATTTTGATTTTTAAATATGATCCTAAGAGCTTATGCATCCTCTCTTGGCATGACATTCTGAATACTAAATCAACTACTTATTATTGGATGTGTGATTCAAGAAGTAGCATAAAATATTTGCATATTAAATACATATTAAACTAGTAATCAGTCAAATCCTTATAAGCACCAAACTTCTCTCCCAAATAACAAACATACACACATGAGAATATTGCTGAAATTTTCACCTATAGTTTATTGCTAACTTTTACTTCTTACTTCCTTCAGATAAATAAGAACTAATGGACTAATCTCGAGAATATACAAGCAACTCCTACAGCTCAACTCCAGAAAAATAAATGACCCAATCAAAAAATGGGCCAAACAACTAAATAGACATTTCTCCAAAGAAGACATACAGGTGGCTAACAAACACATGAAAAGATGCTCAACATCACTCATTATCAGAGAAATGCAAATCAAAACCACTATGAGGTACCATTGCACACCAGTCAGAATGGCTGCGATCCAAAAGTCTACAAGTAATAAATGCTGGAGAGGGTGTGGAGAAAAGGGAACCCTCTTACACTGTTGGTGGGAATGCAAACTAGTACAGCCACTATGGAGAACAGTGTGGAGATTCCTTAAAAAACTGGAACTAGAACTGCCTTATGATCCAGCAATCCCACTGCTGGGCATACACACTGAGGAAACCAGAAGGGAAAGAGACACGTGTACCCCAATGTTCATCGCAGCACTGTTTATAATAGCCAGGACATGGAAGCAACCTAGATGTCCATCAGCAGATGAATGGATAAGAAAGCAGTGGTACATATACACAATGGAGTATTACTCAGCCACTAAAAAGAATACATTTGAATCAGTTCTAATGAGGTGGATGAAACTGGAGCCTATTATACAGAGTGAAGTAAGCCAGAAAGAAAAACACCAATACAGTATACTAACGCATATATATGGACTTTAGAAAGATGGTAACAATAACCCTGTGTACGAGACAGCAAAACAGACACTGATGTATAGAACAGTCTTATGGACTCTGGGAAAGGGAGAGGGTGGGAAGATTTGAGAGAATGGCATTGAAACATGTAAAATATCATGAATGAAATAAGTTGACAGTCCAGGTTCGATGCACGATACTGGATGCTTGGGGCTGGTACACTGGGACGACCCAGAGGGATGGTATGGGGAGGGAGGAGGGAGGAGGGTTCAGGATGGGGAACACATGTATACCTGTGGCGGATTCATTTTGATATTTGGCAAAACTAATACAATTATGTAAAGTTTAAAAATAAAATTAAAAAAAAAAAAAGAACTAATGGGCTTTTTCTTTTTAAAATTCCATTGAGGTGGGAGAATTTCTGCTTTGATGCTAGAGTTTAGAGACCACTTAAAAGAGTCTTTCCATATTATACAAAAGGAAGTTGGGGGAACTTTTGTTTCCAATAAGATAAATACTTATCTAAAAGTTTTACCCACATTAAAATGACACTCTATCTGCAGTTGAAAAATGACTTTGAATTCTTTTTATATTCTATTTATATTTTAATTTCTCATGGAGTTTTGGATATCATCATGGCTCCTTGCTAAATTAATTTATGTCGATATTTACAAATTAGCCACTAAAGTACTGATGCCCTAAGACTTTGGGGCATAAGACACTGTACCCCAGGGAGAAAAAT
Organism: Bubalus kerabau; assembly: GCF_029407905.1. Taxonomy (NCBI): domain Eukaryota; kingdom Metazoa; phylum Chordata; class Mammalia; order Artiodactyla; family Bovidae; genus Bubalus; species Bubalus kerabau. The sequence continues at coordinate 32,375,724 of NC_073632.1, read as the reverse complement.
AAATGCATAATTATATCATTCATTTTAATTTAGTATTAATTACTAAGATTCCCCATCTTAATATCTCACAGAGTTCTACTCCCTAATTGGTATCTCTGATAGATGCTGTTAGTGATCTTATCAAACCATTCTAACCTCTCTTCACACATATGTGCTTACCTTGCTCTTTTGTTCAAATATTGATCTGTCAGCATTGTGTTCTGACAAGGTAAGACCCCCCCCTTTTTCCAAGAGATTAAATCATGTTTGGTCTCAACCAGTCATGAAAAAATAAATACATAACCATGGAATGATCATATTCAATTCTGAAAATGAGATGTAAAATATTGTGCAAAGAGCTCTAGGAGTAACAGGGGAAACATGTATTTCCCTGGTAAGTTAGAGAATATTTGGAAATTGGCCCCTTTTCTGTTTTATTAATATTTGCTCCTCATTGTTGGAAACTATGATGCTTGAAACTGATGCTTGTGACCCTGAACTGAAAATTTAGAGGAAGGATAAAAAGCAAAACTGCTGAGAAAAGTGAAAGGAGAAAACAGAAAAAGCACGAGTCTTGTGAACTGTAAAAATCCTTTTTTTATCTGCTCAGATATTTTATTCGGTTCAGTTCAGTTCAGTCGCTCAGTTGTGTCAGGCTCTTTGCAACCCCATGAATCGCAGCACGCCAGGCCTCCCTGTCCATCACCAACTCCCGGAGTTCACTCAGACTCACGTCCATCGAGTCAGTGATGCCATCCAGCCATCTCATCCTCTGTCATCCCCTTCTCCTCCTTCCTCCAATCCCTCCCAGCATCAGAGTCTTTTCCAATGAGTCAACTTTTTGCATGAGGTGGCCAAAGTACTGGAGTTTCAGCTTTAGTATCATTCCTTCGAAAGAAATCCCAGGGCTGATCTCCTTAAGAATAGACTGGTTGGATCTCCTTGCAATCCAAGGGACTCTCAAGAGTCTTCTCCAACACCACAGTTCAAAAGCATCAATTCTTCGGCACTCAGCTTTCTTCACAGTCCAACTCTCACATCCATACATGACCACCAGAAAAACCATAGCCTTGACTAAACGGACCTTTGTTGGCAAAGTAATGTCTCTGCTTTTCAATATGCTATCTATTTACAGTTAAACTTTGTTGTTGTTTAGTGGCTAAGTTGTGCCTGACTGTGACCTCACGGACTGTAGCCTGCCAGGCTCCTCTATCCATGGGCTTTCCCAAGCAAGAATACTAGAATAGATTGCCATTGCCTTCTCCAGGGATCTTTCTGACCCAGAGATTGAACCTGCATCTCCTGCATTGGCAGGTGCATTTTTTGCCACTAAATCATCAGGGAAGCCCAACAGTTGAACCTATCCTGATACAAAATTCATATTAAGTTTTAGAAAACAAAAAGTTGAGACAATAGGAAAATACATCCAGTCATATTCTTTGGGTTGAAAATAAAGATTAATTGTTCTGTGATCTCATCATGCAAAGTTAATGCTTGAGTTGATGACAAGAACTATCAAGTTACTCCAATTATCATTTGTCCTCAAACTCGGCCAACACTGAAGTTGAGATACAACACCAGGGAACTTCACAGTTGAAAACCACATGCCCGCTCTATGATCTTTTTATTCTCATGTCATCTTACCAGGTGAATGGATTCTAAACATTAGCAATATGTTCTCTTTCACTAATATAAACACCACTTAATGAATACATCAGCAAGAAATTAAGGTGGATTTTCTTTAGCATCACTTATCTATCAAGTAACTCAAGAAATAGCTCCAAGAACTTCGCTGCAAAGTTAATGGTGATATAAATTGTGAAGGTAAATGTCTAGGGGAAGGGAAAATATTTCAGTTGTTCACTTTCTTCTCTGTAGTCCTTAGATTTTTTAAAATTGATCCTGGAAGATATCCCAGCGTCCCACAGTTTTCATCTTGGTAAAATGTATGGTCCAATAAGTACTGATTTAAGGACAATCACAGTGTGATGAAAGGACAGAATTATTTGTTGTTGTTTAAAACTCCAATCATGAATTTAATTTCTGCATGATTGCCAAAACCATTTATAAATGACTGTCACTTATTTCATATAAAATATTTAAGCCCTAGGCTTCTTAAATTCGAAGTTAATTTGCAAATGACCCAATTTTGTTCCTTTAGAAATTGGATGATTTGTAGTGATGTGGATGGACCTAGAGTCTGTCACAGAGTGAAGTAAATCAGAAAGAGAAAAACAAATAACATATATAAACACATATATACAGAATCTAGGAAAATGGTATTGATGGACCTATTTGCTGGGCAGGAACAGAGACGCAGATGTAGAAAACAGACATGTGGACACAGCGGGGCAAGGAGAGGGTGGGATGGATTGGGAGAGCAGCATTGACATATACACACTGCCATGCGTACAGTAGACAGTGGGAAGCTGCTATATTGCACAGGGAGCTCAGCTTGGTGCTCCGTGATGACCCAGAGGAGTGGGATGAGGGGATGCAGTGGGAGGGAGACTCAGGAAAGAGTGGATATATGTATACACACAGCTGATTCACTTTGTTGTACAGCAGAAATTAACAAGACATTGTAAAGCAATTATACTCCAACAAAAAAATAAATAAAATGAAAATAAAGTTAATTTATAGATTTTCTCAAATGTTCATTTATTGAATTTGTTATTCAAATGTATACAATATTAGGATTGTTACTAAATGATTTATTTTTGTAAATAGGTACATTCAAACAAGAGATTTCCCAGGTGGCACTAGCCCTAAAGAACCTACCTGCCAGTGCAGATAAACATAAGAGATGCGGGTTTGATCCCTGGGTCAGCAAGATCCCCTGGAGGAAGGCACGGCAACACACTCCAGTATCTTGCCTGGAGAATCCCATAGCCAAAGGAGCCTGTTGCGCTACGGTCCATAAGGTCACAAAGAGTTGTACACGGCTGAAAGGACTTAGCACACATATTCAAAAAAAGTACACAGATTTTTGGATATATATATGTGTGTGTGTGTGTGTGTGTGTGTGCATTTTTTGCTATTGCCTTCAATTGTTTGTTGGAGAAGAGTGCAAGAAAGAGGAAGATTGTAGTTGGAAGGATTAGATTGAAATTAAATTCATGTGGTTAAGTTTGGTCTTTGGCTGAACTGATAGATCTGTATGTTTAGTACGATATTTCTGGGAGGTAATAAGTTCTTACCAGAATAGTCAATGTTATTATACAAATGAAGTTGCAAAACAGAACAGGAAGATAAGTGATAGTAAGCGAAAATGATTGGTGGAGGCCTTCTTCCTGTCAACACTCATGTTCCTTAAAGCCCTCCTTAGAAATGTTTCTGAGTATTCAATACACCAGCGTGTCATTCTTCAGAACTCACATTGCTGTCTAGGTTCTACTTTGATGACATGCTAATCCCTTCCTAAGTAGGAGCATTTAGAACCTTAAGCAACATAGAAATACCCTTCAAGTAGTTGTCACATAGGTAAATGACAGAATCAAGATAAATAGCTACAAATGTCAAACAAGGAGAACTGAATTAAGAGCAGAGAGATAAATTTACTTCTAACTTTGAAGTCCGATAAAGAACCTTCTTGTTTCTTAAATAACTCAATCTTCCATCCAAATTCAGTTCAGGGATACTTAATAGAAGCAGCGATGTGCCAATAAAATGCTGGTGTTAGAAATGAGATGCAAATTTTCTCCTATTGTGTAACCTCAAACTATATTAAAACATAGAAGTGGTGTCCAAGGCCCACTGTTCCCAGCTGTGATGGTTTGTTGTTTTGTTGCACATTCATCTGCAGACATTATTTATGTATATATTTTCTCCTCCAGACTGTGACACCTAGAAGATAGGAGCCACATCTCTCCCTCAAATACTAACTTCCCAGAAAGCCTAACTGAGTTTTTTGTATACAGTAAATACCAGTACATTTTTTTCCTATGCCATATAAGTACATTTAAGGGGTTTCTACACCCAGCTATTATTCTTCTATTATTTGATCTAATCTATAATTATTACAGCATGTTTTACCACCAGGAGAACTTCCTAAGGTTCCTAAATTCTAAGGTTTCTAAACTTTGGTCCTGGAGATAATTTTAGAACTATTTAGTTTCTGGATTTCCCTTTTCCATAATGAGTAGAAGGTTTTCCATTCTTTGGGAAATCCTCAAGCTTGCAAGCTTAGCTGAAAAGGTCAAAGGCCTGGCTTTTCATATTATCTAATCATATACTACCTGGGCTATGGTGAAGAAAAATCTTCACAAATCAAAAATTTACTTGCAACATCTGGGACCTGCAAGTTTATTATGGATTATTTCTTCCTTGCTCTGGATATTAAGATAGTCTCTCTCTCTCTTTTAAAGCAAACCATACGTATTGCACCATTTCTACATTAAAGCAGCATTTTTGCAGGAAATAGGCAGATTGTTTAACCAATGATATACCTGACTTCGTTCCAAGCCAAAGAACACTGCCTTTTTATTTTTGCCCATGCCGCAGGCTATCTGAAAGTATTAGAGTTAATGTGCAATCAGGTAAGTAAACCCATATTACATATCTGTAATTTTCATCCAGTAGAAAGAAAATATTACATTACAAGCCTCCATAATTGCATTCAAATGTAATCAAATACAAAAGTTTAAGATCACAAATCCTTTGAGTTACAAGATCTCTTTTTCTATACATTTAACCAATCTTATAGCTGCAAAAAAGAAGTTGAAATAATTCTCAAGGCACTAAAAAAAAAAAGTAACAAGATTGCCCTAAACTGTAATTGCCAGCCCCAGGCTCTAATTCTTTTATAGTACTGTCTGCAGCAATCATTTATGCACTCAGGCAACAAAGGCTGAACAGGGATGCATTTACAAAACATGTATTTGTAGCTAGGAAAATAGCCATTTGAAACTAAATAAAGTCTCTTTGATTGGGGTGTTGGGTGAAAACTAATATGTAATAAACAGAAGTTATACATTTCTTCTTTGATTTATGAATCAAGAACACAAGACTAGAGGGTTCTTGCTTAGCATCAAAATTAAGGGAATCTGAATTAAAAGAAAAAGTCTTAGAAACTATGAACAGGATTAAAGCTTTGAAAATTTAAAGTGCATTACACTAAAAGTAACTTTATTTGTTTACTGTGGCTTGCTTCCTTTCTTCTTTTAAATTTTTTTTCTTTTTTGTTATTATGGAGAAAATATAGAACCACTTGAAAGATAAGAATGCGGTAAGAGGGTAGATGCTACTACACAATGTTGAGTCCATCTATTTCACTCTATTCTAGACTACCTGTAGGAAAACATTCTGAGTGTGTAAAGGGGATGGAGACATGGAGTATATGCAACCGTTAGACAACCTCTTGGCCAAGAAAGATTTTCCTCTGTATTCCCCAAATTCCATGAATTATACATTCTTTTGATTTAAACATTTTCAACTTTAAAATATACATTTTATCTTCATACTATGATTTCTCACTATGATAAGTTGTTCTTAGAGGATCCATTCTCCCAAAAATGATTATAAATATTGGTTAAAATCCTCATGAAACTCTGCTTCCCTACCCTTTAGCTATTTGAAGGCAGGCATTTGAGAAAATGTATGGCAGCCATGGAGCAAGATTCTGGGAGAAGGGAAGATTCATTCATGGAAATGAATCCTATCAGGAAGCCATTGATTTCTTTCTTGAGCACTTTGTGATTCAGATTGCAGGACATAGCACTGCATGGGTCTGCTTGGAGCTTAATAATCTTTCTCTGTCAGGAAAACAAAAACTGGAGTTTAGGGTTACCAGATCGACTGGAAATGAAGGACCAAAATCTCAAAGAAAGGGAGCAACAGCAGTATCTCCCTGAGGCAAAATGCAATAATCGAAATTAAAAATTAAATAATGTATTTGATAGCAATCTAGACACAGTGAAAAAGAGGATGAATGAATTATAATGTAACTTACCAAAAAATTGACCGTTAAAACAAAAAAAAGAAAATGGAACACAAGAGACACGTGAGATATTGTAAAATTATTTGCTGTAACTGGAATCACAAAATAGAAGCCAGATGCCAATACAATTACATCTTAAAATGTTGAAGTAAAATGATTTCAATCCTAAAACTGAATATCCAGTTATATTATTCTTTTAAAAATGAAGGTGAAATCAAAGGACATCAGACAAACAATAACTGAGAGAACTGGTTGCCAGCAGACACACACTAAGAGAAAGACTAAAGAGAGTCTTTCAGTCAGAAAAAACTAGATTGCAGATGAAAGCATCAGTTCAGAACAGTTTGGTCACTCAGTCGTGTCCGACTCTTTGTGACCCCATGGACTGCAGCACACCATGCCTCCCTGTCCATCACCAACTCCTGGAGTTTACCCAAACTCATGTCCATTGAGTCAGTGATGCCATCCAACCATCTCATCCTCAGTCGTCCCCTTCTCCTCCCACCTTCAATCTTTCCCAGCATCAGGGTCTTTTCAAATGTATTTATTTGACTGTGCTTGGTCTTAGTTGTGACATGCGGGATCTTCTATCTTCATTGCAACATGTGGAATCTAGTTCCCTGACCAGGGGTCAAACCCAGGCCCCCTGCTTTGGGAGAGTGGAGTCTTAGCCATAGGACCACCAGGAAAGTCCCAATACTACATCTTCTTTATCCATTCATCTGTTGATAAATACTTGGGTGCTTCCCTATCTTAGCAATGCTGTTATGTACATCGGTGTGCATGTATTTTATATATACTCAAGAGTGGAATTGCTGGAAGCATTAAACTTTCTGATTTCAAACTATGCTACAAAGCTATGGCCATCAAAACAATATGATATGAGCATAAAGACAAACACATAGATAAATGAAACAGAATAGAGAGCCCAGAAATGAACCCACACTAACATGGTCAATTAATCTATGACACGGAGAAGGCAATGGCACCCACTCCAGTACTCTTGTCTGGAAAATCCCATGGATGGAGGAGCCTGGTAGGCTGCAGTCCATGGGGTCGCTAGGAGTCGGATACGACTGAGCGACTTCACTTTATTTTTTCACTTTCATGCATTGGAGAAGGAAATGGCAACCTACTCCAGTGTTCTTGCCTGGAGAATCCCAGGGATGGGGGAGCCTGGTGGGCTGCCATCTATGGGGTCGCACAGAGTCAGACACGACTGAAGCGACTTAGCAGCAGCAGCAGCAGCAATCTATGACAGAGGAGACAAAAATATACAATGGGGAAAAACATCCTCTTAAATAAATGATTTTAGGAAAACTGGACAGCTACCTTCAAAAAAGTCAAATTGGACTTTTATATTCCATTTATAGTTATACTATAGTATAACTATAGTATCATCTATTCCATGCACATAAATCAACTCAAAATGGACTCAAGCCTTGAACATAAGACCTGAAACCATAAAACTCAGAATAAAACAGGGGGTGAGCTTCTTGATGTCAGTCCTGGCAATGATTTTTTAAAAATTTAACTCCAAAAGCAAAGGCAACAAAAGCAAAAATAATAAATTGAGGCTACATCAAACAGAAAGACTTTTGCATAGCAAAAGACATTACCAACAAAATGAAAAGACAACCTGTGGGATAAAAACATTGCAAACCACATATCTAATAAGGGGGTGGATATTCAAAATGTATAAAGAACTCATACAACTCATAGCAAAAGAAATCATATTAAAAATGGACGGAGGAATTTAATAGACATTTTTCTAAAGAAGACATACAAGTGGCCAACAGGTACATGAAAATGTCTTCAACATCACTAGTCATCAGAAAAATGCCAAGTGAAACTGCAATGAGTGCTCGCTTCAGCAACACATATACTAAAATTGGAACGATACAGAGAAGATTAGCATGGCCCCTGTGCAAGGATGACACGCAAATTTGTGAAGCGTTCCATATTTTTCAAAAAACCCCAGATAGCCAAAGCTATCTTGAGAAAGAAGAATGGAACTGGAGGAATCAACCTACCTGACTTCAGGCTCTACTACATAGCCACAGTTATCAAGACAGTATGGTACTGGCACAAAGACAGAAATATAGATCAATGGAACAAAATAGAAATCCCAGAGATAAATCCATGCATATACGGACACCTTATCTTTGACAAAGGAGGCAAGAATATACAATGGATTAAAGACAATCTCTTTAACAAGTGGTGCTGGGAAATCTGGTCAACCACTTGTAAAAGAATGAAACTAGAACACTTTCTAACACCATACACAAAAATAAACTCAAAATGGATTAAAGATCTAAACGTAAGACCAGAAACTATAAAACTCCTAGAGGAGAACATAGGCAAAACACTCTCTGACATACATCACAGCAGGATCCTCTATGACCCACCTCCCAGAACATTGGAAATAAAAGCAAAAATAAACAAATGGGACCTAATTAAACTTAAAAGCTTCTGCACATCAAAGGAAACTATTAGCAAGGTGAAAAGACAGCCTTCAGAATGGGAGAGAATAATAGCAAATGAAGCAACTGACAAACAACTAATCTCAAAAATATACGAGCAACTCCTACAGCTCAACTCCAGAAAAATAAATGACCCAATCAAAAAATGGGCCAAAGAACTAAACAGACATTTCTCCAAAGAAGACATACAGATGGCTAACAAACACATGAAAAGATGCTCAACATCACTCATTATCAGAGAAATACAAATCAAAACCACTATGAGGTACCATTGCACACCAGTCAGAATGGCTGCGATCCAAAAGTCTACAAGTAATAAATGCTGGAGAGGGTGTGGAGAAAAGGGAACCCTCTTACACTGTTGGTGGGAATGCAAACTAGTACAGCCACTATGGAGAACAGTGTGGAGATTCCTTAAAAAACTGGAAATAGAACTGCCTTATGATCCAGCAATCCCACTGCTGGGCATACACACTGAGGAAACCAGAAGGGAAAGAGACACGTGTACCCCAATGTTCATCGCAGCACTGTTTATAATAGCCAGGACATGGAAGCAACCTAGATGTCCATCAGCAGATGAATGGATAAGCAAGCTGTGGTACATATACACAATGGAGTATTACTCAGCCATTAAAAAGAATACATTTGAATCAGTTCTAATGAGGTGGATGAAACTGGAGCCTATTATACAGAGTGAAGTAAGCCAGAAAGAAAAACACCAATACAGTATACTAACGCATATATATGGAATTTAGAAAGATGGTAACAATAACCCTGTATACGAGACAGCAAAAGAGACACTGATGTATAGAACAGTCTTATGGACTCTGGGAAAGGGAGAGGGTGGGAAGATTTGGGAGAATGGCATTGAAACATGTAACATATCATGTATGAAACGAGTTGCCAGTCCAGGTTCGATGCACGATACTGGATGCTTGGGGCTAGTGCAATGGGACGACCCAGAGGGATGGTATGGGGAGGGAGGAGGGAGGAGGGTTCAGGATGGGGAACACATGTATACCTGTGGCGGATTCATTTTGATATTTGGCAAAACTAATACAATTTTGTAAAGTTTAAAAATAAAATAAAATTAAAAAAAAAAAAGAAACTGCAATGAGGTACCACCACACACCTGTTAGAATAGCTATCATCAAAAGAGAAGTGATGCATGCTGACTAGGATAAATGTGTCATTTAAGTATTGTTTATGGCTGATTTTGCACTGGAAGGACAGAATTGAGTAGCTCTGACAGAGGCCAAATGGCCCTCAAACCCTGAATTGTTTACTATATCCTCCTCTCTCTCTCAGGAGAGAAAATTGTTTGGTCTAACTTAAATCATGAGCTAAGGTTTAAGGATGGCATTGGAATGGAGTTCTCTGATTGGCTGGTCTATAAGAAACATATAGCAAAGAGGAAAGTCCATTTCCCAGAGGAAGGGCATCACTATCACAAGAAGGGTGGGGATGGGACATTGCCTGGGTGTGTGCTAAGTTACTTCAGTTGTGTCTGACTCTTTGTGACCCTATGGACCATAGCCCACCAGGCTTTTCTATCCATGGGATTCTCCAGGCAAGAATATTGGAGTGGGTTGCCATGCCCTTCTCCAGGGGATCTTCCTGACCAAGGGATCAAACCCAAGTCTCCTACATCTAACTTGCATTGGCAGGTAGGTTCTTTACCACTAGCACTACCTGGGAAGCCTGGAAATGGGACATTGCTGCTGCTGCTGCTAAGTCACTTCAGTCGTGTCCGACTCCGTGCGACCCCATAGACGGCAGCCCACCAGGCTCCTCTGTCCCTGGGATTCTCCAGGCAAGAACACTGGAGTGGGTTGCCATTTCGTTCTCCAATGCATGAAAGTGAAAAGTGAAAGTAGAGTCTCTCAGTTGTATCCGACTCCTAGCGACCCCATGGACTGCAGCCTACCAGGGTCCTCCATCCATGGGATTTTCCTGGCAAGAGTACTGGAGTGGGGTGCCATTGCTTTCTCTGAATGAGACATTATGCAAACACAAATAGCCCATGATCCTTACCCCATGCAATCCAGTTTGCAAGAATGCCATTAATACCAGGTTGATGTACACTTGAAAAGAGAAAGATAAGCAGAGTTTGAATACTTAGACTCTACCACGTAAGTGGAAAAAAATGTTACTGTTACATATTACAGATTGTTTTACTATTTCAGCCCACAGATTAAGGTAATTATTCATTTTAATTTTATAATTATATATCTGACATTTACCAGTTTTCAGAAAATGCAGTGTATGGAAGAATGAGTTAATTATACTACAAGGACATATTTGTTGTCATTGTTCAGTCACTAAGTCATGTACTACTCTTTACGACCCCATGAACTACAGCATACCGGGTTTCCCTGTCCTTCACTATCTCCCTGAGTTTGCTGAAACTCGGGTCTACTGAGATGGTGATGTTATATAACCATCTAATCCACTACTGCCCGCTTCTCCATTGCTTCAATCTCCCCCAGCATCAGGGACTTTTCAATGATTCTTCTCTTTGCATCATGCGGCCTAACTATTGGACCATCAGTTTCAGCATCAGTTCTTCCAGTGTTGATTTCCTTTGGGATTGACTGCTTTGATCTCCTTGCTGTTCAAAGGACAAGGACATAGTTAGACCAATTCAGAAAGTATAGATGTTTTATGAGACAACTGACCTGGCCTCTGGGAACAGAAAAGTAGGAAAGATAACTGGATGTTAGAGACATAGTAATCAAAAGCAATGTATGAATATTGACTGAAATGGCATTATTGTTTAGTCACTAAGTCATGCCTGACTCTTGCGACCCCATGGACAGTAGCCTGCCAAGCTTCTCTGTTCATGGGATTCTCTAGATAAGAATACTTGAATGGGATGTCATTTCCTTTTTTAAGAGATCTTCCTGACCCAGGGGTTGAACCTGCATCTCCTGCATTGCAAGCAAATTCTTAACCACCATCAAGGAAGCCCGACTGGTTCTGAAAATAGCCATAAGACATTTTGTGGGCAGCTGGAAAACTTTGAATATTGTTTAGTTGCAGATGATATTATAAAATTAATGTTAACTTTTGTAGAAGTGATAGTAATGTGGTTATATAAGAGAACATCCTTATTCTTAGGAAAGGATGCTATCTCAATATCTACATCTTACTTTCAAATGGTTCATCAGTGAATCAACAGAAAAAGACAAGGAAAAGAAGAAAGAAAGAAAAGATAGGAAGGAAGAAAAGAAGGAGGAACAGAGGGTAGAAGAAAAGAGAGTGAAATACAGACTATAGTAAAATAAAAGGGAGGTTTTAGGACTATATTGCATATTCTTTCATATTTTTTGAATGTTTGAAATTTTTCATAATGAAAATGTGAGAAAAAATTCTTTTAAATCTGGACCAGGAAAATAACTGTGACCTTCAGAACTTATCTTGTCTACAAGAGAGGATCCAAATCAAAAGCAAGTCAGTAGCTCACAGTATCCTTTTCAGACTGTCCTTCAGTAAACAAAATGCACTCCATGGAGACAGAGTGCTAGCTTTCCCTGATGTCAGAGCAGGAGAATGAGAATGGAGGTTAGCTTATCCTTTGTTCCTTTTATGAGCCAATTTTATAAAATTGACACCCCCAAATTATTTCTTTCTCAACTACAAGCTCTTAGGAATTCAATAAACAGATATTGTTACATATAAAGTTGTCCTCTGGGATTCCCAGGTAGCACAAATGGTAAAGAATCTGCCTGTCAGTGCAGGAGATGCAAGAGACATGAGTTTGCCCCCTGGGTCAGGAAGATCCCCTGGAGAAGGAAATGGCAACCCACTCCAGTATTTCTTGCCTGGAAAATGGTCGCAAAAAGTTGGACATGACTGAGCACGCACACGCCACACACAGAGTAGTGTGTCCCTATCTTTTTTGGCACCAGGGTCTGGTTTCATGGAAGACAATTTCTCCATGGACCAGGGTATGGGGGGGATGGTTCTGGATGATTCAAGGGCATTACATTTCCTGTGCACTTAATTTCTAATCTAATCCAACCGCTGATCTGACAAGAATTATCAGTCCATGGCCCGGAGGTTGGGAACCCCTGCTCTAGAGTTTTTAAAAAGTAGTATTTCCTCTTACAATTAACATACTTTCTATAAAATCACCTGTCTCCTTATTTTCTTATTTCAATCATTATTATATGAACAAAGGACTATACAACAAATATATCACAATCTTACTCTCCATCACTAGAGTACTTTAGTAGATAGATACCATAAACTTTCAACTGGTTGATAAAACTGCTCAATCCCAGGAATTACGATTTATTACAAATCTCAGCTTTTGATTTTTTTTTTTCCCAAAGAAAATGCTCAGATGATTTTCAATTCCTAAGGGCCAAATTTAGCTGTCAGTTATCCAAGCATGGCTCCCATCGACTTCAATGACTCTCATTGACTACCATGGAAGAAAGCCAAATTCCAATCCAGGATATGTGCATGTAACTCTATTTGAAGTTAGTGGGGGTCACATACATATCCTAGGGCAGAACTTGGCTCAAGGCTTCTATACTAATCAATTGCTGTCTTAGCATGCAAAACAATGGAAAAAATATTGCCACTGCAAAAGTAAACCAAATGTTAAAGACAGCTCTCCAAGAGAAATCTAGATGACTTCTTGAAGTATAAAAATACTGTCATGCCATTACTGCTCTGCTGGAGACTGAAAACAATTAGGATTCTAATAAGATATACATTGCAATGAAAAATTTTCTTGGACGATACAGTATTCTCACACAGATCTGGCCCACTCAAAGACCTGGCCCATTTCAAGTTTTAGTTTTCCCTTCTGCATGTGTGTTAATCTTCCGATCTTTTTCTACTCTTGTTCCCACAACTATTTTAAATGACATTCATGTCTTTTCTACAAATGTAATACTAAAAATGTAGAGTCAGTTTGGTGCCCCCTTCTATTTTTTTTTTTTTTTTTAGGTTAGTTCAGCAATAATGAGTACTCTCTAGATGAATGCATCAAATAAACAAAGCAAATGCTATAATAAGGAGAAATATAAAAATAATAATAGTTTTACTTAAATTTTCATCTTTTTCACCCTCTTTTCCCTGTGTGGATGACATAAAACCAAATATACTTCATTTATTTGTATAAACAAAGGATATGGTGAAATGTCCCTCTTTGTTACTACCTTAGCAATACTTTATTCAAAAGATGCTGATTTTTTTCAAAAGGTAACATACACACAAAAGAGGATGCATATCACAATGTATCCATGAATTTTTACAAAATGAACAAAACGGTAATGTAAGTACTACCAGATAAAGAAATTAGCATTGCCAGTACTTCAACGGTCTTCTTGGCTCCCTTGCCAGTCATTACTTTCTCAGATAATTACTTTTCTGTCAAATTAGTGAAAACCTGGAATGTTTACCAGTGTCTCTCCTCTTTGTGTCACCTACCAGTTAAGACTGAAAACTTATAGGTTTGACTTTTAGTCTTTTACCTATTCTTTTCAATGTAACTGTCTTGGCCTTTGAAATAAGCAAGTTCCTCAAAATAAGAGGAGTGCACAATGTCAGACTCACTTATCTATGTTCCCTTATTGCTGGAATTTTGGTCTCTCAAGTACTGGCTGCCTTGATATCCCTGAACTCCAACTGTGTGTTCTTGATCCTATGAGAAAGCTGAAAGGATTGAACTACCACTTTAGGCTTGGGCTCTTGGATCACTGCTTGCTGCCTGCCTGCTAAGTTGCTTCAGTCGTGTCCAACTCTTTGCAAGCCTATGGACTGTAGCCCACCAGGCTCCTCTGTCCAAGGGACTCTCCAGGCAAGAATACTGGAATGGGTTGCCATGCCCTTCCATGGATCACTGCTCATGAACCACAAATAACTCACCTCAGTATATTTGCTGTCTCTTCACAATCTCTGCCCCTCAAAACTAGGTTGTCTTGATCTCCCTCCTCCACTTTAAAGAGGTTTCAAAAGGATTGTTTATTCATCTTTGTAGGTATTTTCAGGAGGAAGGTTGATTCGATACAAACTACTCATCATATTCAAAACTGCGTCTTCTTTTTTTCTAACTTAAAATCAATTTTATTTATTTATTTTGCAAGTGTCTTCTTTAACTCTTTTCTTCTGTTTTTTTACTAGCTTCTTCAACTCTTTGTTTCTTGGGATAAAGAAAAAAGGTACAGAGTACCTTATCTGTGTATTTCTATTATTTGACCTGTCTTACTTCTTTTGACATTTATGTCTCATCTACTAGCACTAGCGGCATTCCATTTTTTATTATCATCTAGAAGAACAATTGATATATATAAACCAGGTATAGACATACATACCTATATAGAACGAAGAACTTTACTATATGCAATTTACCTTGCTGCATCCTCATCAATTCTATTCTATCATAATCTATTTTATTGTATAAAAACTGTTTACTATCAACTAAATTGATTTTAATAGCTACCAATTTGCTATTATCTAACATCTATGAGCATCCTGAGGCTAAGCTACTTACTTGTTTTAATCATAGCCATGTGCCACCTGGGTTTCACTGGTGGCTCAGTGATAAAGAATCCACCTGCCAAGGCAGGAAACACAGAAGATGTGTGTTCGATCCTTTGGTCAGGAAGATCCCCTGGAGGGGGAGATGGTAATCCACTCCAGTATTCTTGCCTGGGAAATCCAATGGACAGGGGAACCTGGCAGGGGTCCAAAGAGTTGGACACAACTTAGTGACTAAACAACAACAACGAATATGTAGCTTGGGCTCCAAATTATGCTAGGCATATTGTAGTTGATTACTAAATATTTTGGGCCTCAACAAACCTTAGAGGTATACCTCATGAGTTCCTGGTGGTCTAGTGAAGGCATTGTTAGAAATAAGTTGCTAATGGAAGCAGAGCTACTTAGGGTCATTGTAACATAATTTCCATTGAAATGTCTTCCTGAAATATTATAATAGTAATTTTTTGTCATTATTGCACAAAAACTCTGGACATATCTCTGCAGTTTAAATCTTATATTATTGTTGAGTTACAAATGGCAGGCAGTGAAATGCAAGCATTCAGTGAGTTTTGACACATGTAAGGGCTTCCCTGGTGGCTCAGACGGTAAAGAATCTGCCTGCAAAGTGGGAGACCTAGGTTCAATCCTTAGGTGGGGAAGATCCCCTGGAGAGGAAAATGACTACCCACTCCACTTGTGAAACCACCATCATGATCCCAAATTACCTTAAGCTGCTTGTAATCCATACCTCCCTCCACTCCCATCTTCAGGCAACAACTTATTTGATTTTTGTCACCTCTGATTAGCTTGTGTTACCTGGAGTGGTGAAACAATTATTTTGAGATTTATCCATATCATTACATACATAAGTAGCTCATTTCTGTTTTCGACTGAGTAGGCGTCCCTCGTAGCTCAGTCGGTAAAGAATCTGCCTGCACGGCAGGAGACCCAGGTTTGATCCCTGGGTTGGGACGATCCCCTGGAGAAGGAAATGGCAAACCATTCCAGTATCCTTGACTGGAAAATCCCATGGCAGAGAAGCCAGGCGGGCTGCAGTCCATGGGGTCACAAAAAGTCAGGCAAGACTGAGTGACTAACAATTTCACTTTCACTATGGGCTTTGCTGGTGGCTCAACAGTAAAGAATCTGCCTGAAATCCAGGAGACTGCCTGCCATGGAGGAGATGTAGGTTCAGTCCCTGTGTTGGGCAGATACCCAGGAATAGGAAATGGCAACCCACTCCAGTGTTCTTGCCTGGAAAATCCATAGACAGAAGAGCCTGTTGGGCTACAGTCCATGGGGTTGAAAGAGTTGGACACGACTGAGAGCACACACACACACATACACACATGCACACCCACACCCACACGCATGCACACACACAATATCCAAATTCTGCTAAGTCGCTTCAGTCGTGTCCGACTCTGTGTGACCCCATAGATGGCAGCCCACCAGGCTCCCGTCCCTGGGATTCTCCAGGCAAGAACACCAGAGTGGGTTGCCATTTCCTTCTCCAATGCATGAAAGTGAAAAGTGAAAGTGAAGTTGCTCAGTCGTGTCCAACTCTTCGAGACCCCATGGACTGCAGCCTACCAGGCTCTTCCATCCATGGGGTTTTCCAGGCAAGAGTACTGGAGTAGGGTACCATTGCCTTCTCCATCCAAATTCTAGAGATGCTATACCTTAAAAACATTTTGTGTCATCATTCCTCTCTCCTTTTCTCTTTTCTCTCTTGCATTTACATATATTTCTCCAAAATCACAACAGAAGTATAAAAAAAATAAAAAAATATGCTGCTTTCACTCCCTACTAAACAAAACTAATTAGTCATACATACTGTCCAAATTAGCAGTAACCATAGTTGACTTAAACCACATTTTAAAAAAAACAGTCTGAATGACATCAAATAAAATACATTTTTATTTTCTCTTTCCCTCTTATCAGTTCTTTCTTTTTGCTTCTCTCAAAACTCAGTGATTTGTTTTTAAGAGGTTCTGGTCATGCACTGATTAAAACTTGAGTTCTTATGTATCAAAAATATTTGGCATGCCATGTTTTCTTCTTTCTGAATAATGCCTTCCTGGAAATATCTACAACAATAGTAATTTATTTCAGATTAAAAATAAAAATTGTATACTGTGTGTTTCAAAGGAGTATTAAAGTTATAAAAGCATTAAAATTGAAAAATTATGAGTAAAGCAATATTTACAAAATGGAGAAAGTATTTTATTAATTAGCATGTCTTCTTTTACTGCAATTAATTATTTTGCTATGCTTAGAGTTTAATAAATTATTATAAACAACATGAGATGGAAGTTAATGGCAAGAGAAGGTACAGCCTTTACATTACAATTTTGAACAATTCTAAAAGAACAAACAACCAAGAATTCACTGCTCACTGCTCTAGGAACACCAGCAATTTGGACAGTTTACAAAGTAATTGTATTTTTATAAATAATAGGAATAATGAAACAAAGATGCTTAATTATTATTGATCGACTGTCATTATCTTTTTTCAAAAACACCAAATTTTAAAATTGAGGGTACTATTTCAGTAACTTTCTTTTTCTTCTGTCACTTTCATTTCATATTTTTTTTAATTCCTCATTTACCTTCAACATGAAGTGTTATATAATAATTTGTTCCTAATAACAGAATATCCAGTGAATGTCTATGGGAAGAGCTTTCACTGTCAGAGTCTGTTTTTTCTACATTTTTGCCTCCACCTCCAAAAATACAAGGCATAGTCTGTAATGCAAGGCCAGCAAGCAAAGAAAGGATTTTCAAACTGATACTACATTATTTTATGTTCCTAACCAGCTTTCACTTGACCCTCTTGATTGAGATTAATTCACACTCACCTACAAGTGTTTATTTATGACTAGCACTTGAGCTTTGGAGTGATGCAAAAGAAGTACCATATTTCCTCAAATTGAAGATGTTATTTATCATAAGTTATGTACCACTAAAAGAAAAAAAAAATGTTGCCCATTAAATTATGACACAACTAAAAAGTTCTACTTACTATAACATTCATCCCAAATTTAGAGATGAAAAATATATTGTAAATGTTCATGCTAAAACTCAGGTTCAAAATCCTGAGCAGGTGCATTATATCCTGTGGAGCAATTGGGAGGAAGTAACAATTTTGAAGGAGATCAGCCCTGGGATTTCTTTGGAAGGAATGATGCTAAAGCTGTAACTCCAATACTTTGGCCACCTCATGTGAAGAGTTGACTCATTGGAAAAGACTCTGATGCTGGGAAGGATTGGGGGCAGGAGGAGAAGGGGACGACAGAGGATGAGATGGCTGGATGGCATCACCGACTCAATGGACGTGAGTTTGAGTGAACTCTGCAAGTTGGTGATGGACAGGGAGGCCTGGCGTGCTGTGATTCATGGGGTCACAGAGTCATGACTGAGCGACTGAACTGAACTGAACAATTAAATTACAACCTCCAATTAAGTTACTTTCTCCTTCTCCTAACTCATGGCCTATTTACATGTTAATATTCTCTGTAATCTACTGAAATAATTCTTGCAAACTCATCTATAGTCTTCTAATTGCCAAATTCAGGGGATATTTTTCAAATAATATTTTATTGTAGCCCCCTGCTTAGGTGTTAGTATTGACTATCTCCTTAAAATCTATTCTTTTCACTTCCCAGTTACCACACTTTTCTTGTTCTCTTAGTTCTATACAGATTCATTCTGTTTCCAGATTGATTCTCCTTTGCTCACCGGTTTAATGTTAGCCTTTCCCAGGCCACTTTCTACTATTACACTACACAAAATTCCTGCGTGATCTCATCCTTCCACTTTACCACATAGAATTCTTTGTTTAAAAAAAAAAAAAAGACTGGTTAACTCATTAGAAAGATAGGTTATGGAATTACATTTGATGACTCATGGAATTGTTAGGAAGGATGCTGAAGTAGGCTTAGGGGACAGGAAGGAATTAAGGGAAGCTAGACAGCAGAGAGAGTGGCCAAGATCACCCCACAGGAAGTTGATCTGACCTCCTTTCTGGTTGTCCCGTAGGTTACACTAGCTGCTGTAAATTCTGGACCACCAGACCACTGCAATGAAGGCTCTGTTGATGTTCTTCCATCTTGGCACACCAGGTTCAAAATTGTGAGCAGATGTATGTGAAGTGGGCATGCTCCTTTGCAGAGAGGGAATGCCAAGTCCCTTTTGGAGTTTTGCTTCCTATCTCGGCTGACACAATAGAACATCCTCAGAAATAAATAAACACACTTAGGTAACCAACTCCCAGAACAGAAAAATAAGTAAATAAAATGTCACATCCCAGGGCCTTTCTTAAGTCTCCGCTCTGCCCCTAGTCTCTACCCTGTGCACCCCTCACTGGCCTGAACCCATGGCAACTGGTGTTCTGATTTCCAACTATATAAATTAGTTTTTTCATACTTTGAATTGTACATAAATAAAAATAAAATGTTTGGTGGAGATTATTAATAGTGTGTTTATAGATCACTCATTCATTCTCATTACTATGCAAAATTCAATCATATAGCTATGTCAAAATTTGCTTCCACTTTATCTATGGACAAGTAAACAGTTTTCAGTTTTTGACTATCATGATTAGTATTATTATGAGTATTCTTGTATACATGTCTTGTGTTAAATATATGTGTATGTTTCTGCTAGGCCTATAACAGGAACAGAATTTTACATTCAAGCATTTTTTGCTACACATTTTTATTCACATTAAGAACTGTACTGTAGGGACTCCCCTGGTAGTCCACTGGTTAAGACTCCATGCTTCCACTGCAGGGGGAACAGGTTTGATCCATGGTAAGGGAACCAAGATCCCACATGCTGCATGGCATGGCCAAAAAAACAAAACAAAAAGATTTGCAACTGGTGCCTTAAAACTTCTAAAACAAACAAACAAACAAAAAACTGTGCCTTAGAAATATGCATTACATCACATTCCAGTACAATACACACACACACAAAAGCAAGGTGAAAAGACAGCCTTCGGAATGGGAGAAAATAATAGCAAATGAAGCAACTGACAAACAACTAATCTCAAAAATATACAAGCAACTCCTACAGCTCAATTCCAGAAAAATAAACCACCCAATCAAAAAATGGGCCAAAGAACTAAACAGACATTTCTCCAAAGAAGACATACAGATGGCTAACAAACACATGAAAAGGTGCTCAACATCACTCATTATCAGAGAAATGCAAATCAAAACCACTATGAGGTACCATTTCACACCAGTCAGAATGGCTGCAATCCAAGAGTCTACAAACAATAAATGCTGGACAGGGTGTGGAGAAAAGGGAACCCTCTTACACTGTTGGTGGGAATGCAAACTAGTACAGCCACTATGGAGAACAGTGTGGAGATTCCTTAAAAAACTGGAACTAAAACTGCCTTATGACCCAGCAACCCCACTGCTGGGCATACACACTGAGGAAACCAGAAGGGAAAGAGACACATGTACCCCAATGTTCATCGCAGCACTGTTTATAATAGCCAGGACATGGAAGCAACCTAGATGTCCATCAGCAGATGAATGGATAAGAAAGCTGTGGTACATATACACAATGGAGTATTACACAGCCACTAAAAAGAATACATTTGAATCAGTTCTAATGAGGTGGATGAAACTGGAGCCTATTATACAGAGTGAAGTAAGCCAGAAAGAAAAACACCAATACAGTATACTAATGCATATATATGGAATTTAGAAAGATGGTAATGACAACCCTGTATGCAAGATAGCAAAAGAGACACAGATGTATAGAACAGTCTTTTGGACTCTGTGGGAGAGGTGTGGGGGATGATTTGGGAGAATGGCATTAAAACATGTATAATATCATATTAAAAAAAATAATAACTGAAAGAAAGTTAAGAAAAACTTAATAAATGTGATTCATTCTGCTATTTTTTCCCCTTCTATTTTGAATGCATTTTTTTAAACCCTGGGATGCAGGATAAAGGCCAGAGGTCTTACAGCGGTGCTCAGTGCTGCTTCTATTCCTCTCTATACTGACAGCTTCATGTCTTACCTCTTTTACCTCCAACTTCCTGTCCTAGCAGAATCAACGCTTGTGATTTCCTACTTCTCTCCTCCATACCCTTGCTCATTCTGTCCCTTCTGATGTCTACCATTTCTCATTTCCATTTTATCTCAATAACTTCTACTTGTCCTTTGAAGCTTCATCTGACTCCTTTATACCTTTGAGTCTTCTTATAGGTGCCACTTTCTTGAAGAAATGAGATAAGACAAATCTTATCTCAAGGCAACCTGATGTGCCCTCATGACTATTGTATCATGGGTGGATGCCATCACTGACTCAATGGACATGAGTTCGAGCAAATTATGGGAGATGGTGAAGGACAGGGAAGCCTGGCATGTTGCAGTTCATGGGGTCACAGAGTAGGACACGACTTAGTGACTGAACACTAACAATACTATTTTACTTTTTTGGGTATCTCTGAGTTCCTTGACAGCAGAAACTGTTTTATTTATTACCATAGCCCCAGAATTTAGCAGAAAGTCTGCAAAAAGCATATATTCAATAAATACTAATAGTAAAGTTGAATTAACTTAAATTCAAAAACAGATTTCAGTCCCAGCTCTACATGCCATCTATTTGAATTTTGGCAGATGGCTTAAGTGAGCCTCAGTTTTCTTACCTGCTAAAGGGAAATGGTAATACCCACACGACCATGGTTAAAATCCAATGAGACAATGCAATCACAAGCTCATTATAAGTGTTGTGTATTTGTACAACTCTGACAACAGATTAGAAAATTAAGCTTGTGTCTTTTTCTTACCTTGTATATTCTAAAATTTTAATTCAATTAGATTAAATATTCTTTGTAAATCCTAAAATTCCCATGTTATTAAATATCAGAAATGCTACTTAAGTATAGAGTTAGGAGAGTTATGTAGTCAAGTATTTCATCAACCAGAATTCAAAGTAAAATCATTTCTAACTTGTGTGTGTGTGTGTGTGTGTGTGTGTGTGTGTCTGTATTGAGTTGATATTGCTTATCCAAACTAAACCTTGATTTTCATTGTGTGTGGCAAGCAGTAATATACCTTGGAAGAAATTAGGATTCTTGCAACATGATACTTCTGAAAAGGTTCACACTGTGTAAAAAATCCATTTGTGTCCATACACTACCTGATATGTAATCGCAGTCCCATTTTGCATTTTTAATACAGACAAAACACCCATTAAAACAAATATATTTAAAACATAGAAACTATTATTTACCTTATAGATTGAGTTGATCTTTAATTATTAAAAGAAAATATAACTTCATTTTACTGGAAAGAGACTGACAGAAACAGGATAAAGTCATCAGAGATAAATGCAAGGGAGTAAATTAAAGAATGAAAAAAGGATGAAAAAAATCCAGATTAAAACAAGGAAATTTAAGCTAGGGCTATAAAATAAAACTCTGTGGACAGAGGGAGCCTGGCTGGCTACAATCTATAGGGTCGCAAAGATTTGGACACAACTGAGCAATAGAGCACAGCACACACAGCACATAAAATAAAATGCCTCATGTAAGCAGGCAGGTACTTTGCAAATGTGTGAAGCCTGCAAGGCATGAGGTCTGGGTTTGCAGCTTTTAAGTGCTGATGATAATGGCAAACTAGCTCATGCCCAGCTTGAAGAGGACAGGCTCCATCAGTGCCTGCCTGTCTAGCCATGTAGGAATGTACATCCAACATTACCCAAACTTCTAACTTTTCACAAGAGATTATAAATTCATATTTTACACAAATTTTCTAGATTTTAAATGTTATTTCCATTTGTTTGAGCTGTGTGGGCCAAAAAGCACAGCTTTGAATGAAATCAGGCTCCTTGTCTACCCACTTGCAAATGTAGACACAAACAATAGGACAAATGAGGATATGCTTGAATGTAAGTATCTGCCAACAATACAATGTGCTTCAAAATAATGAGAATTCTCACTGTATTGACTAAAAAGCATGGTGTTGTAATCAGTTTAGTCATATCATTCAGGTTGTTGGATAAACTTTTTAATCTTCTTGTTTTCAAGAAAAAATATATAGCAGTTAGAATATGTCCAGGAAAAAGTAATTTAAATCAGCAATTTTGGGAAAATTTGGAAATGGTTACTCCAAGAACTATCAAGAGAGGTAGAGTTGTTTACCCAACTTCACATGTAAATTAAGTATGGTGTCTCACTGTCCCATATTTGGGCTTTTTGTATATTCTGCTTCCTCTGTATGAAATTTCCTTCTCTCTAGTCTTCACCTGGATAATTTCTCCAGAAAACTTTGCTGCATTCCCCAAACTCAGCAAGTTGTGTCTTCAGTGTTTTTCATGACATTTGTGCATTTTTCTATCATAGCGCGTACTTCTTTTCTTCCTTTGGATCACGTCCTCCTTGACATATAACAGATAACTAAATGTTAATAAATACAAAAATAAATCAACTAACAAGTCGATCAATGGACAGATGACTCCCTCATCTGACATAGTAATACACAGGCTACTACTGTCTTTCATACCTCACAAATTTCTATTCTACCCAGAAAACATACTTGGCCTTGCTAACATCTATCACACATTGACAAACTTTACTTGCAGATGCAGTATAAGAATTATGGATACTAGCATTTACTGATTGTCAACTACATGCTGTATTTCAATATGTCATCCTCATAATAACTCCAAAAGGTAGACATTATTATTCCCATTTCATGAATAAAAAAAAGAGATCTAGAGATTGAGAACTTGCTTAAGATCACACATCAAATAAGTGAAGCAGCCAGGATTATAAGGAAATTCCTTTTGGCTTCAAAACTCATGGGCTTCGCCTCATAGGAATGTGGCCTTCCTATGAACTCTGATAAAAAAGACAGTTTAGGTAGAGTAGCACTGACTTTCACATAAAATTTCCAAGAGTAATTTATTTCTAAAGATCCATAACAGGGAGCATAGTAGGTTGTATATACATGTTCTCTGTTAGAAAGGGGATGTTATTTTATTTATTCATTTGTTTTGATCTTTTGGCTGAGCCATGTGGCATGTGGGATTCTAGTTTCCCAACCAGGGATTGAACATGAGCTCCCTGCATTGGAAGTGTGGAGTCTTAACCACTGGAATGCCAGGAAAGTCCCAAGGTTGTTATTTAAGATGTCACTTAAAATGTGCCAGAATATCTTTTTCTCTGAAAATTTGTTTGTTCTACTTGAAACACTTATGTGATCTCTGTCAATATGTAGATAAAGTTTTTTGTTATCTTAGGAAATGTGTATAACAACTTTTCTGGCTCTACATGTCTCTACATCTTATCTCTTGGTAAAATGAACACAGGTGAGAAGATGTGGACAGATTTTCGTAGGTGTTCCAAGAGCTTTCTGGGAGAAAAGAGGTTCAGTCATTGAAAAACCTCATTTTCTTTAACACTGAATATCTTTAAAACATCTTTAACTGATTGAGATCTTCTTTAATGAGATTAAGTGGCAAGAATATATACCAACCTGCTCCTCTTTTCCCTCTTCCTATACCTACAGAAATGTATAAATAGGATAGGGTGAATTTGGTTTAAGATCAGTTACCAGAAACGTTGCATTTACCCTCTTGCTCAAAGGAATAACAAGGAATTAAAAATAGGTTTCTACTGTTAATTTTTTAGGTAAAACTTGATTCATAATAGGCTACCTGGGCTCTCCATAGAGCACCATTTGGGGAAAACACTGAGGTCTCTGTGATATACTGAACACGATCTAGTTTTAAGAAGTTGAGTTGATGTGCTCCAACTTAGACTCTTGTCATTAACTTTGAATAGGTGCGCTGCTTCTACTATTTGCTTAGATAATGCCTACTAAGCTTAAAAGACTCAGTTCAGATTTTACCTGCTTGAGGAAACCTATATCAGTTAGGAGTCAAAGAGGAAAACAGATACAAATTCCCCTAGGCATTTAAAACAGGAAATTCGCACAAGACTTTGTGTCTGTAGGAAGAGTTTAAGAAACCACCAGGGCAGAGTGGACCAACTCTGAGACCAGGGAAAGCATGAAACTACCGCTAAGTTTGAGAGACAAAGGGAGAAGATAGGATTACTGGAATTAGCTGGAGGAAGCTGGAATCCTGGCAGAGCTTGCCTGGTAGGAACGGGAGTCGCAAAAATAACCCTCCTTGTTTTCCTGACTTTCCTGCCAACTGCTATCCACAGCCTCTGGGAGATCAGGAGGGTCCTGACTCAGGAGGCTAGGAAACAGCCCTTCAGAGATACAGAGCAGAGCAGGGTAAAGACGAGACAGTGAAGGAGGAACCCCAAATCCCTGGTTGGCCTTTCTCTTCCCTTAAACACTAGTCTCAATTTCTTTCCTCCCATTCATGTCAGAGGTTGTACTTAGGTGCCCATGAACTATGACTGTATCACTTTGCATTGTGGTCATCTACTTTTTTAATACTTATATAGGAGATGAGATGAATGAGATCAGGGACTGTGAATATTTAATTACTGAATAAATAAACAAAGCAATTCCCCACAGTGCTTTCCTCTTCTGCTGACACATACTACCACTTTATTTTCAGTGTCATAGAACTATCCGTTTCTTTTTTTAAAAAAATTCAGGGCTATACCCCTTGAAGGTTAGGGCTTGCCCCATGTAACTGAACCCAGATGGATAGTCAACTGGACCTAACCCTTGGAGATTATAGCCAAAAGTAATATGAGATTTTAGCCTTCCTTTCCATCCTGACAGTCTATAAATATACTGCCATGCCTCAAGCTATTTCATAATAGGCAGTGCAAATTTTATGCCCGAGAATGATTAAAATACTCCTTAGTGTGAGGGAAATGATAACCATAGGTTTTTATGCTAATCTTTCATGTTATCTTATTGAAAAATCATGGGACCTCATTAAAAAATACTTTCCTTCTTTGAAATATCAAAAAAGAAAATAGGATATTCCATCAAGAGAATAAAGTTGTACTAATTATAGATAGCACTGATTACTTTCTTATTATGAAACAATATTCTTTAAGGTCTTTTGGTGCCAAATATTCCTGCAGCTCAGATGTGTCTCAGCTGACCTGAAGCATGACTCTTTTATAGAAGGGCTTGGGAATTGAGCAGTGTTTCTCAAATTATATTCCATGGAACACTAGCAATGCAAGAGCTTAACAAGCTGCTACATGAAATGATAATTCTGTGGTCAAATAAATGTAGGAAATGATGGATTAAATAAGAATAAACAAAGGTTTTTACTGGAAAATTTTCTGTAGTCTTTAATATGTTAGTATACTTCGAATCTCCAAGAAAGGAAAAGGGAATCATTTTTAGTAGAACTCTGTACAACGTGAGTGCATATTCTGGCTATCTCATGAATGAACATGTTATTACCTCATAGGATTCTCCCAAACAGTATTGAGCAAAAAGTTTTTAAAACTTGTTTCAGCTGGGCACTCAAAGCCGGTGCACTGGGACAACCCTGAGGGATGGGATGGGAAGGGAGGTGGGAGGTAAGTTCAGGATGGGGGACACATGTACACCCATGTGATTCATGTCAATGTATGGCAAAAATCACTGCAGTGTTGTAAAGTAACTAGCCTCCAATTAAAATAAATAAATTCGTTTAAAAAAAATTTTTTTAAGATTAAAAAGCAGGTAGGTTTCAGGAGAATTCTAAGGAATAATAACTTTATGTATAGTTCAAAATGTGCAATGACTATATGTTAAGAATAGGCCCTTAAGAATTATTTAAGAAGACACATACTATATATATATATATATATGTATTATATATATATGTATATATGACACATGATATATATACACAGTATGTGTCTTCTTAAATAATGTGTATATGTCTTCTTAAATATATGTGTATATATAATAATGATATATATTTTATGTACATGAAAATCATAAAAACAATCACCAAGTTTAGGATACCGGTTTCTCTGGGAACTTGGAAGAGAATGCTGTGGGAAGGCTTCCACATCATTTTTAAGGCCATTAGTAACATCTCCATTCTGAAACAGGCAGTGGCTCCATGAGTCACTATTGTACTGTTCTTTACACTTTTTAGTGCCTTAACCATTTTATAATAAATTCAAAAAGTTAAGCTAAACTACCTTCCTCCCTGACTCTATGAAATAGAGTTCTCCAGTTACACCTGCGACCTAGAGCAAATCTCTGTGTAGTCTCTTTTGGTACCCATCTCCAGTGTGTTTACTTCTCTGTGCCACACACATACAGATACCTACCCTTTCCCCATTCTCGTCGGGGGAAGTTCATCATTATTATTTAATAACATTTGCCAAGTAGGTATAAATAATATGCTACTCAGAGCCATCACAGGACATGGTCCTTTTCAAGAAGCCTCATTTTTGTCCTGAAGAGAAGCCTGGCATCCAGCCATCAGAGATCTCCAAAATATCAGCACTTCACCTGGAGATTTGCACTTGGCCCTTCTTTCAATTTTAAAATAAAATGACCACAATATACAAAATTTTCTAATGTGCTTATTCCATACTCTTCTTAGAGTGTGGCTATCATCATATTCTCCAAAACACTGTCTCTGATTTCATACATAAAACTTACCATTTCTCCTTAGTGGAATAAAAAACTGTTTCATATAGCATGACCCTGACCTATCTTGGTTATTTCCAGTATAACCAGACTTTTTCATTCCGACATGTTTGCAATTCTGGGAGACAGTGTATACTGACATGGAGATTTATCACCAGAAGCTTCCCAGTGGAGTCAGTGGCAAGAGATAAAATTTGGTCACAATTCACATGTGTTTGAAATGAGCATTCCAAAAGAAAATGATTAATTTCTACTTAAAACCCAAAGGATAAAATACCATACTCACAAGCGTTACTATTCTGCATTTGCTCAGTCTCTCCTTTGCTCAATTGCTTTTGTGTACGTTTTCTTCATTTTTGTTGTTTTTTCCCAAGCAGGGAACTATCAAGGTTTTGTTATTCTCAAGAAGAAACTTACAAATGTGTAAAAGTATTTTATTCTGTCATTGATGCCTTCAGAAAATACTGGCAAATATGTAGAGATGTTCTTCTGCACAACAATCTGTGTTCTTCAACTTTCCTATCTTTTTCTCCACTCTGTCTCTCCTGTATCTAGACACTGATTCTTCATGGGCTCCAGAGTGTGTGCTATTCTGGCTCTTCTAATCTTGGAAATATTTAAAGTAGATATATTTACACAAAGCTTGTGATTTATTGAAGCTTAATGTATTGAGTCATCAGGAGACTTTACTTTTAAAAAAAATCTTGATTAACTAGAGACGAAAATGCTAAAATCAAGAATTGATCTCCAACAATGGATTTTGATTAGTCTAGAAGACTAGATAGAGCTATAATAGTTTTAGGATAAGATAGCTTCTTGAATTCCAAAAGAATAATATTAATAGCTGCAATGAATTACCATGTCTGGAAATTCCTTTACCTTATTTAAAATTTATAGCACCTTCAGATTTAAGTATTATTATCCTCATTTGGTGGAGAAGGAAATGGCAACCCACTCCAGAATTCTTGCCTGGAGAATTCCACGGATAGAGGAGCCTGGTGGGCTACAGTTCATGGGGTTGCAGAGAGTCAGACGCGACTAAGCAACTAACACACATCCTCATCTGGAGAAGAAAAAAAATTTCACAATTTGCACAGCTAATAAGTATAATTGACTTGAACCCTGACCATTTATCATTGGTTTATTGCTTAGTTGAGCTCTTGTAAATTCAGTCCTGTGGTAAATTCCCAGGGAAATACCTAGTTAACCTGGAAAACTATTTAGAGTTATGATGAAAATAATTTAAGGACACCTAGCATATTTCCACTTTATGATAGTCCCTAAGGCATTAAGCGCAGATGGGTGATTCAATGGCCCAAAGGAGGAAGGGCTTATGGTGGACGTGTTTAAGGATGAATGGAACTTCCTCTCAAAGCACGCTATATGAGAAAAGAGCTCTTCAACGATGAATGAACAGCTCTGCTCTGCAAATCTGTCAGAGAGGATGATCTCCATGATTGTGAAAATGGACAGAAGAAACTTGGCTACATAAAAATCTCCTTCTGTCACTAGTGTGTTGTTTGATTTTGTCTGTCCTTCCACTTCCTATCTGTTAACTGAAGATGTCTAACTGGATCAGAGGACCTCAAACCTGCAAGTTTGCTAAAGCTGAGAAGTGGTTTCAAAATATCCATACCTGTTTCGCTTTACCCTCTTCTAGAAATCATACTCAAATACTCTATGCATTCATATTTACAGGTCTTACAGAACTTTTGATTTTACTATGTTATGCTTAAACTTTTGGAAGGTATTGTTATCCTGGGCATAATGGAGAAAATAAAATAAACCAAAGCATGTCAAAATAAATTTGAATTATTATAACTTTTGAGAGCTATAATTATTTTAACATTATGACTTTTGAGGAGTATAACTATTTTATCTAGAGATTGGAAAAGTCAGATAAAAGGTTAACAAAAATGCAAATAATATTAGACAGTTAACTAGTTTTGTTTCATTTCATAAGACATCTGAGTTAATAGACCATTGTGGCTTAAATCATTTCAAGTTAATTTTGTCCTCTCTTGTTTTCTTGTAAAAAGTTGTGGTCATACAGCTGAATTTTAAACAAAAATTGAATTCAATAGAAATATATAAAAACTCAGATAATTTCTATATTGTGCACATGATGTCAAACAGGTTTGATTGAATTTTAACTGGTTGTTTCATCAGTTTTCCTTTATTTTTATTCTGTTTTGTCAATATTTTAAATCTCTTCAATTACTGATACCATAACATTCACTGAGTATGTAAGAGGGAAAATCTTCACTATGATCTCACCTCTCACCAGTTTTATGCATCTGAAGAAAAATCCTTCTAAAAGATCAAGATGAGTAGCAACCGAGACAAACTTTCAAATGGTACTGTTGACTGAGAGCACAATAGACAGTACCAAACTGTTTACAGATGTTGCACTTGGCCTCTTTCCCAGTGCCAAATATTTGCATGAGAGATAAAGAGCATAATCTATTCACATATAATGACTTTCCTTTCTAAAATCTTTTGAGGTTGGTTACACTTTAATAACCATTTGCACTTGAAAATTGATTTCTTTCTTGAAGACCATCTGCAGTTATTTGCTAGGCATCCATTCCTTCCTTGTCTTCAGTACTGAATATTGGCTTCTTCCCGTCAAGTACACTCTTGCCACACTGCCAGAGGCCCAGTAGGCTGTATCCTTGCAACAGTGAAAGAAAAGGAAACACTGAGAAATGTAGATTGGTATTCAGTTTTTTATTCAGAGTATTATATAACCACGCAGTGCAGTGCATAAGAGGAGAGATTGGGAAGTCTATTATTCTAGCTTCACCAGCTGTGTGATCTTGACTACAGTACTAAGCCTTTTTGGACTCCTCTTACCTACACATTTCCTTTGAGTTGATAGGGTGATTAAATGAGAGACTGTATATAAACATTAAATGCTCAATGAAAGGTAGCTATTGTATTCCTACAATGTCTCAGAGGCACAAAAAGTGCTGATGTGAAGGGAAAAGTGGCTGTCAAATCTAGTGAGAGGGAGCAGCTATTTATTTTCTGGGAATCAAAGAAAATATTTTCTGGGAATCAAAGAAGCTATGTCATTAGTTGCAAAGAGAGTAATGGGTGAGCCAAAGTATATTTCTACCTTAAAATCTAAGGTGCATAAAACTTTTTTGAAGAATTATATACAAGATAGAAATGGAGGATATAGCTATCCAAGTGCATCTCTTCTATGAGGAGATAATATTCTTAGGTGGTTTTCAAACCTACCTAAATCTAAGTACCTTCTGTGGAGCTATAGAAACAAAGAAAACAAACAAAATACAATTGGGTCCAACTACATCACTGACTCGATGGATGTGAATCTGAGTGAACTCCGGGAGTGGGTGATGGGCAGGGAGGCCTGCCATGCTGCAGTTCGTGGGGTCGCAAAGAGTCGGACACAACTGAGTGACTGAACTGAACTGAACTTAAAGAAGGCAGGGGCTTCCCAGGTGGCTCAGATCGTAAAGTATTTCCCTGAAATGAGGGAGATCTGGCTTCGATCCCTGGGTCAGGAAGATCCCCTGGAGAAGGGAATGGCAACCCACTCCAGTGTTCTTGCCTGGAGAATCCCATGGACAGAGGAGCCTGGTGGGATACAGTCCACTGGATAACAAAGAGTCCGACATGACTGAGCAACTAACTAAAGAAGGCTGAGCACCAAAGAATTGATGCTTTTGAACTGTGGTGTTGGAGAAGACTCTTGAGAGTCCCTTGGACTGCAAGAAGATCCAACCAGTCCATCCTAAAGGAAATCAGTCCTGAATATTCATTGGAAGGACTGATGCTGAAGCTCCAATACTTGGGCAGCCTGATGCGAAGAACTGACTTATTAGAAAAGACCCTGATGCTGGGAAAGATTGAAGGAAGGATGAGAAGGGGACAAAAAAGGACAGGATGATTTGATGGTACCACTGACTCAATGGATATGAGTTTGAGCAAGCTTTGGGAGATAGTGAAGGACAGGGAAGCCTGGCGTGTTGCAGTCATGGGCTTCCAAAGGGTCAGACATGACTGAGCCACTGAACAACAATAGACCTACTACTCTGGGCTTCACTGGTGGCTCAGTGATAAAGAATCAGCCTGCCAATTCAGGGGATGCAGTTTCAATCCCTGGGTAGAGAAGATCCCCTAGAAAAGGAAATGGCAACCCACTCCAGTATTCTTGCTTCAGAAATCCCATGGACAGAGGAGCTTGGTGGGCTGCAGTCCCTGGGTTCACAAACAGTCAATCAGGACATAGTGACTTAACAACAACATAGATCTACTCTATCAAGAAGTCAATGGGTAGAGCAAAGAAGATCATTTTTAAGAGCTCTCCATATAATTCTAATGCACAGTCAGAAATAACTTGAATTTCTGAATTCTCCTTCCTGTGTTCACAGAGCCAAATGGTAATTATCACCCTGAGGACTCTCTCAGGAGAGTCATATTCTTAACTTCGTTCACCTATAGAAATGGAAAAAAAAAAAAACCCATTAGCTATCTGCTTTGGGTTTTTAATAAAATAGAAGAAAGAATAATACTAATGAAAATATGTCAGGAAGTAATCAATTTTAGCCAGTTGACATGGAGTTTAAATCAAAGTGAAACAGAATTTTTTTTAAGTTTGAAAGAAGGTAATAAAAGTATAAGCATATTAACAGAAATATAAAGTTAACCAAAGGCAGTAAAAAACAGAATTTTGGAAACAGAAAATAAAATCAAAAATTTTGAACCCAATTTGAGAAAACTTTCTATGCTACAAAGATTACATGAAAGTAATAAAAAACATGTAAAAGGACAAAGTGATAGAGTATATATCATTTAGGATCAACATCTTGCATTTAAAAAAGAATAGAAGGAAACAAAATTGAAAAATAATTAAGTATAAAATTAATGAAATGTTCTGATTGAAAAGAGAACTGGTTTTTACCCCAGGCCAAAAACAAAAACATTCCAAAATAACAAAATATTTTAAAATTTAATATCAAATGTTTTAAACATCTAAACAGATAAAACAATAGGTCATCTATAACTTAATATTGTTATTTAGCTAATTTCAAGAGTTTCCATAACACTAAATATCAGAATTAAATGATTTGAATAATTTAATGCATGTTAAAAAGTAGAAGTCACAGGAAAAATATTTTCAAGTATACAAGAATGAAGAAATGAAACACTCATTAATGTTTTGAAAAAATTTCTTCAGAATATATTCTAGTTACACTAAGGGGCAAAATATGCATAACATTTAAAAAAATGCAATACAACAATCACTTAAGTAAAGAAGTAAGACTGAATAATTACTATAAGACAATTAAAATCTCAAGTTCAAATGCTTAAAAAATTTTAAACATCAACATTTCATAATATTTGTGGAAATCTATAATTTTTGATTAAATTTATAAAAATTTATAAATGAGTATAGGAGGCAAAGAGAATTAAAAAAATTTACAATCTTATAAAAACAAGTCACATTTTCTTTCCTGCTTTGATTTTTTTAAAAGAAATATTTCAGTTGACTTTAGAGACTTAAAGATAAAGACTCAGAGAGAATTTTACTAAAAGACAAAAACAAAGAAAACATCAATCATATCATAAAAGACCACAAGGAAACTAGAAAAATTTTTACAAAACAAAGAATTCTATTAAGATCACAGAAAAACAAACCTCACCAATAATAATGAATATAAATTATTTAATCTCTTTTTAATAAAGGACAAGGCAATTTGTTTGATAAACAACTATATTCTGCCTACAAGAGATATATGGAAACCAAAGTGAGACATAAAGTTGATAGTTCAAATATTTAATAATAATGGGATTGTTCAGTTCAGTTCAGTTCAGTTGCTCAGTCGTGTCTGACTCTTTGCGACCCCATGCCCTGGCAGCACGCCAGGCCTCCCTGTCCATCACCAGCTCCCGGAGTTCACCCAAATTCATGTCCATCGAGTCAATGATCCCATCCAACTATCTCATCCTCTGTCGTCCGCTTCTTCTCCTGCTCCCAATCCCTCCCAGCATCAGAGTCTTTTCCATGAGGTGGCCAAAGTATTGGAGTTTCAGCTTTAGCATCAGTCCTTCTAAAGAACACCCAGGACTGAACTCCTTTAGAAAGGTCTGGTTGGATCTCCTTGCAGTCCAAGGGACTCTCAAGAGTCTTCTCCAACACCACAGTTCAAAAGCATCAATTCTTTGGCGCTCAGCCTTCTTCACAGTCCAACTCTCACATCCATACATGACCACTGGAAAAACCATAGCCTTGACTAGACGGACCTTTGTTGGCAAAGTAATGTCTCTGCTTTTGAATATGCTATCTAGGTTGGTCATAACTTTCTTTCCAAGGAGTAAGCACCTTTTAATTTCATGGCTGCAGTCACCATCTGCAGTGATTTTAGAGCCCCCAAAAATAAAATCTGACACTGTTTCTACTGTTTCCCCATCTATTTCCCATGAAGTGATGGGACTGGATGCCATGATCTTGGTTTTCTGAATGTTGAGCTTTAAGCCAACTTTTTCACTCTCCTCTTTCACTTTCATCAAGAGGCTTTTGCGTTCCTCTTCACTTTCTGCCATAAGGGTGGTGTCATCTGCATATCTGAGGTTATTGATTGTAAGCAAATATAAATTAGTTTCTGAATATGGTTATATTAAAATCCAACAAATTAATGACAAAACAAACTAAAGGGACAAGAAGCATACTATTTTGATAAAAGAAAGTTCACAATGAAAGCAAGTAGTGTGTAAGAATAAATTTACATAAAATACCTATTGTGCTATAAGTTAATATTGTTATCTATGAGTCTGGGTAAAAGTGATTTAAAAAATGACATAGGGAATTTGATTAACAAAATGCTAATAAAATAGAAAGTAGAAAACATTGGCTTCTATGAACAAATATATCATTAGCATACAGTCATGAAACATATTGAAAATTCTCAGCAAATTCTCAATAATAGAAGCTTTTAGATAACGCCCAACCATGGTAGACATATCTAAACTTAAAAGCAAATTCATAAGTATTCTATTATCTTGATATGCACTGAATGTTTTTCAAACAACTGGAAAAATAAGGGAAAAAATATAAATGCAATCTAATTTCAATCAAAATAAGGATACTAATATCAAGCTATATAGGATGCAACCAAAATTGTATTCAAAAATAATACTGTAAGTTTATAGGTTTGGATTGTTTAAAAAGGAACAACTAAGTATTCAGCCAAAAAGTTTAAAAAAAATTTAAATCTGTTTTCAGAGAAAATATTTGGAATCTCAATTAATTACTAAGAAAGTAGGAAAAAAAGAAAGAATAAATAAATTAGTCTGATAACCGATTCTTAAGGAAAAGTAAATAAACTAAAACGAGCAAAATTTTGTTTAAATTCTAGTCTAGAAATTCAAAACAACTCAAATAATTTTAGAAATCAAAAAGAGACCATAGTGAAAACTGAATTTACAGTAAGCTTCGTAATTTTCAGGGCTTTGTCTTATTCACTGTATTCATCTATAACCCAGCAGAGCTATAAGCTAACACCTTATAGGTGTAGCAGGCTCTCATAAACTCTATAAATATAGAGTGGATGAATGTGGGAGATATTCAAAAAGTGTAACAAGGTACTTTGCACAGCTGTGTACTTGTTAACTTCAGAAAAATGTCCAGGTTCAGAGAGTGTTGTGCTTAATTTTCCATCTTTTAAAAAATTAAGGACTTTTTGTTTGATCTAGGACATAGAAAATATGGGAAACTTTCTAGTTATTTTATGAAAGTACAAAAACATCAAAAAAATCTGACAAAAAATAGAGAATGAAAAAGAAACAAAACAAATTATTATATACAGGCACAAACACAAAACAAGAAGAACACAAAAAAATGAGAACACTATCTCATGTACAATGGAATAGCAATGATAACATTCTAGTGAAACTATATACCCAGTTCCTTTTGTCCACAAAAGCTAAAATCATATTTTTATAGTAGCACTATATTTTATTGCACTGAGTTATACCATTGTGAATACATATACTTAATATATGTATATTCCTTGAGGTCTGGGGTATTTTTTTATCTCCTATATCACCACGTTGGAGGATATAAGGATGTATGATAGCCTGCTCTCAAGAAAATTGAAATGTGGCTGGAGAGACAAGGTAAAAAACTTAAAACTTTAATGACTGTTACCTTTTTTTTTTTTTTTTATTACTCATGTTTCTCATTAAACTTTTGGGAAAAAATAGAAAATAAAAGGAAACCAAAAAAATTAGAATATAAAATGAGAGCTCACCACTTTGAAGTAAGGGTCCTTCCAGGGATGCAAACCTGATGTAATGCAAGGCTATATAGCCTATGGTTATGAGTATGACCTTTGGGTCCAGGCAGCTTGATTCAATTCCTTGTTCTCTCACTTAGTAGCTGTGTGACCTTGAGCAAATGACTTAACCTCTCTGTGCCTTAGTTTCTTAATCCTTAAAATTGGGATAATTATAGGATTTATCTTAAAGAATCAGTTGTGAAAATTAAATGATATGTAAAATACTGAGCACGGTGCCTGCTATACATCAGTGTTACCATTATTATTATTGCTGTTATTTATCACTGTCATTATTATTTTAATTTATAATCTCAGGAGCCATGTTGTCAGATTTTTATTCCAGGGAAGACTCTTGAGAGTCCCTTGGACTGCAAGGAGGTCCAACCAGTCCATCCCAAAGGAGATCAGTCCTGGGTGTTCTTTGGAAGGACTGATGCTAAAGCTGAAACTCCAATACTTTGGCCACCTCATGCGAAGAGTTGACTCATCGGAAAAGACCCTGATGCTGGGAGGGATTTGGGGCAGGAGGAGAAGGGGACGGCAGAGGATGAGATGGCTGGATGGCATCACTGACTTGATGGACGTGAGTCTGAGTGAACTCCAGGAGTTGGTGATGGACAGGGAGGCCTGGCGTGCTGCGATTCATGGGGTCACAAAGAGTCAGACACAACTGAGCGACTGAACTGAACTGAACTGAACATGTACAACTGCTTGAATATGTTGTTTTATATTATTTTGATTAGCAATATGAGTAAAAAAATCATAGAAGAGTGACGTGGGTATTTTAAGTGGAAATATGACTGATTGCAATGTTCTCTTTTTCACAGACCCAGAAAGCTTTCTCTCATGGTAGATGTGTGTGTCATTCATGACCCATGGTTGAGTCAAGTCTGGGAAAAACTGAAGCTCTGGGGTACATCCATTTCTTTGACTCAATGATACAGTGCAATTATGATATATTTACTCTTGGTATGGGAAGATTTTGTCAGCTAATACCAATAACCTAGAAAATCTCCTATTTTATCCTACCAGGCACAGGGAAGGGCTGTTTGCCTCATCTGAGTCCTAAATTCAGATATCAAAGCCTGTGCTTGCTCTTTACTGTATAAAATAAGCTTGCCTCCCTCTCAACTTTAAAATATGAAATGAGGATTAAATTATCATTTCAATGATTGCAAATAGTGTATAAATGAAAAGGTAGTCTTCTTCTGGGAACCCCACAAGCCTACCAAGGAATAAACAGTCTTTCAATCCTATGAAGTGATTTGTAATCTTATACAGTAGGAAGACATCTCAGACTTTGATTCATCACCACTGTACTCACTGCTACGTCACTGCCAGGCCCATAATTTCAGAACTATGCTGCAGTCATAGAAAAGCAGCAGCTGGGGCACTGATGACTTGTCCTTTTAAAAAAAAAGAACAGGAAGTAAAGAAATACCACTTCATAAATTTCATCCAACAATATATAACTGTCTTAATTTGTATGATGACTGTTCCTCTATTCGAATGTTGAAATCACTGAGTTTCTCATGGGCTAAAGCCTGGCTTAACATGACTACTTCTTCTTTAGAAATTCTTCTAGCTTTAGAAATTCTACCATGGTCACAATACTCCCTGAACAGAGATTAATATGAATGTTAGATGCATTAAGTAACAGCATCTCTAAGAAGAAAAGTTATAGCTTTTTCTCGGTCTTCAGAAGCTAACCTGGATGCCCATAAAATTTATGGGAGACATTTGAGAGCAAAAGGAGTACTAAAATAATTGTTTGTATCATTTTGGAAAGTTTATCTATTGTTCAAAAATATTATTCATTGCCTAAAATCTTATTGTATTCTCTTCATGAACCTACAAAGCAATTCTATTCAAAAATTACTTTCAAAACCTGAGTTTCTTCTTAAAAATAAAGCTAATATATATTCTCATATATATTAGAAAGAAACTTAAAAGATCCATATTGATTCTATAAGCTATTAAGAAAAAAACATTCTTGGCACATATTTACATATTTTAATCAGCTTATTATCTAAATCTCTCTAAGTTCATGTCCATAACCAGAAGAATACATTTTGTAAGGTATGGACTTATTATTTTTATTTTTTACCATAAAATTGTCTGCAATATTTTTGAATTAGAATTCTATGTTTAAAAAGTTGAGATCATTGACAGCTTATTTAATGATTTCTTTGTAGAAAAGAGGTAAGAAAATATTCTCTCTAAATGTGCTGAGGAAGGTGGCAATCTCTAAAAAAATTCTGCTAGGTAAAATATTTTCCCAATTCCAATTTATTAATACTGAAACCGGTAAATATTTCAGCCCAAATATTTTGAAGAACACTGCCTTTTTGCTTCCATTTAAAGTAGCTTCCTTCAACAAATATTTTTATAAGACAACATTTGTCAAATAACTCGTCTCTGTTTATGATTTTCTTGAAAGTTTACCAAACTTAAATGCTGCAGAATTGTAGGCTTTCTCAATTTTCTTTTATTTCAATACAGGACATAAATTTATTCAATTACAAATAGATCTATCAACTAATTCTTCCCACAAGTCAGATGTTCCAAAGCTGTTATGTAATTTCAAAACTAAATTTCATGCTGTCTGTGATCTCATTCTTTGATTTATTCATCTCTTCATTGCTTTTGTAGAGATAAATGTCTTCCTGTTTTCAAGATACTGTCTTCAACAATTTCAATTTGCTAAAAGCTTCAACCTGAGGTTGCTTTTCTTGCCACACCATTTGTTGAATACTTCGTTTAAAAAAAATTCCAGCTGACTTTGAACGAAATGCAATCAAAACTTAGAGAAATAATTTACAAAAATATCAATATCTTTGTTGGACATTAAGGATGATTTATAAAGTAGTTGTTCAAAGGCTCAAACATTCCTGAAATCTTACTGATGAGATGTTGCAAAGAAAGAGTACATTCCCATTCTGAAGATTTTTTAAATTCAGTATTAGTTTTATTACAAAAGTTTAGTTATTCCAATTATGTACATATAAAAATATTTGTCAATTTTGACTACTGTAGCTTCTAATTCAGCTGGTAGAATATTACAGCTTGTTTGGATGAATTTATAAATTATGTATATACCACAAGCAATTCCAAAAATATTTCTCTTCCATAGATTTCTTAATTTAGTGAAAACCTTGTCACCATGGTGATGTGCTCCACAAAATTTTCTACTCATAGTATCACCATAAAAACAAGTCTGTAACTTCACTCTTAACACTTTAACATTCCCAATGATATCAGATGCTTCACCTTCGAGAGAATACATTCCAAGAGTTTCACTGTGATTCCAGTAACCATGTGGGGAAAAAAGAACAATTATTGGGATTAACTCATTTTCAATTTGAGGCAGCTGCTGATACAAAACTGACATCCTTCAAACTTGAGAAACTCAGCTACTAATGGAACCACAGCATTTTCTGCTATCACTTTCTGTTTCATACATGCACAGAATCTTGGAATTGAAAATGAGCAACATTAACTTAAACCAATCAGTTTGATTTAAATGAAACCAGTTGATCTAAATGAGAACTCATGCTTCACAGAGTGATATGTAGACACACCATTTGTGGTTGCCTGTGAAAAATTTTCCTGTGGGGCAAAGTCTAACTAAAACAATAAATTTTGGTTGATGCTGCTGACTCCGCAACAGATTTTGTCCGTCCTCTAGTTTTCATTTGGTCAGTGATGTCACTATGGCCTTTGTGATGAAAGGAAAATTTAGTAAATATTTTAAAATTAAACATGCACTTTCATAGTTGACATCATTGATGACAAAAGGATTAATTGCAAAATTAAAAGACTATGACCAAACAACATGATAAATTTGTTTTTATCAAATTTTATTGAAGAAAGCTGAGCGCCGAAGAATTGATGCTTTTGAACTGTGGTGTTGGAGAAGACTCTTGAGAGTCCGTTGGACTGCAAGGAGATCCAATCAGTCCATTCTGAAGGAAATCAGCCCTGGGATTTCTTTGTAAGGAATGATGCTAAAGCTGAAACTCCAATACTTTGACCACCTCATGCGAAGAGTTGACTCATTGGAAAAGACTCTGATGCTGGGAGGGATTGGGGGCAGGAGGAGAAGGGGACGACATAGGATGAGATGGTTGGATGGCATCACTGACTCGATTGGACGTGAGTCTGAGTGAACTCCGAGAGTTGGTGATGGACAGGGAGGCCTGGTGTGCTGC
Source organism: Bubalus kerabau (assembly GCF_029407905.1). Lineage (NCBI taxonomy): Eukaryota > Metazoa > Chordata > Mammalia > Artiodactyla > Bovidae > Bubalus > Bubalus kerabau. Next base: position 32,335,734 of record NC_073632.1, on the reverse strand, counting down.
CAGGGCATGGGGTCGCAAAGAGTCAGACACGACTGAGCGACTGAACTGAACTGAACTGAACCGATGATAAATTGCTATAGATCTAGAATTAGTAGGTGACATTACTGTAGGAAGAACTTTCAAGCTACTTGCTATACATTTTAAGACTAGACTGCTCAGTCTCTATTGTTATGTAATGTGATATATGAATACATATACCTGCTATCTGTCTATCTATTGCTCATCTATCTATCAATGCCCCTTCCTTCTAGGATACTGGTGGCTTTATGACTCTCAAAGGCCACATAGGCTATAATACAACTGGATGTTATGGGGAGCAGCATCTAATTTTTCTTCCGTCACCACCGAGACAAAATGAGTTAGCTTTTGCACTGTACATTCTCCTTGAATCTGGTAAAGATTTTTAAAAATTAAAAGGAAAAAGAGGTTATTGCAGGTCACCTTTCAGTGCACGTGAATTTCATACCTACTGACAGAAAATGACAGGAACTGGAAATAAAATAGATGTCTACCAGACCTATCCTGACTTATTTTTATACAACTATTAATATTGATGATGATACTTGGGGAAAATTAAAATATTTGGACCTATGCAACAGAACAGAATCTTGGGAGCAACAAAAGGTAAACCAAGACTCTCCTCTGCAAACTGGGATGAGCACCCTTCACAGAAACAAGCTTCTAAGGGCACCACATGTTTAAGGAGCATTTACTAAGGGCCAAGACTTATGGTATTTTGGAGCTAAATGGTGACCAAAATATAACACCTACTCTTTGAGTTTGCCCAGTTTGCATAGTTCACTTTTGTAAAGCATGCGGTTTCAAAGACCATTTTCACAATTAACTCCTTTGACTTAGACCTGGTTCAGGAAGCACCTCGTTCCCTCTGCCACTGTTGGCTTTGAGAACTTTCCCTGTCCTAAACCCCAAGGTCCCTCAGCACAGCAAACACAATGGCAGCATCTATGTTTGTGCTGTTTTGATGGTATTATCCCTTCTCAGCACTGAAAGGATGGGCTGTTGCTGTGAGCAGGCTTCTCACTCAGCCTCTTCTCTTGGTGCCACTCAGCAGCTTTGAGAGCAGCCAAAGCCACAGGAATGTCAGGGTGATTATTGGCCAATGTCAAACTTACTTTGGAGCAGAGGTCCTTTAAGTCCAGGAGACAGATTTACCTTTCTTACAGGCTGAATAGAATTAAACAAATCAGCACTTCCTGCTGAAGGTGCGTTGCACAGCCACCAAGCCAGCAGTATCATTAAGAAAGCACATGTGTTTAAAATAAAATTGTTTCTCACAGTAAGTCTCAAATACCTGCTATTCTGGCATACTTTTTGATTTTTAAGATTTTGTCAAGCTGTGATGACTTTAACCTCATTCTTTGAAACACTGTCCTTTCCTCTTTCTTCCTCTATTCATCTAATAAATAGAATTTCTTCTAATGAAAAGAAATGGAATATACACAAAATATACTTGAGGATCAAGCTGGGGTCATTTTTTTCCTTCCTCCTAAGACATTTGTACCCCATTTAGATCAATGTCTCCATTATTAATCCCATCGCCAAACAAGGAACACTGGTTTCCTCACTGCTCTCAGTTCATATAATTTGCCAGTCTCCAAGTTTTGTCATATTTTTCCAAGAGCTGATTGTTGCATTTGCTGTTTACTTCATTCCCATGCTTTCTGCCCAATCTGAGCTTAACAAACTCTTCTCCATGAGAATTAACCCAATGTCAACCTTTACCAACCTGGTTTTGGAAGCAGATGAGTCCATAATGACTGGATCTTTATCCCAGCTCCATCTACGAAGTAAATTTGAGCAGATTATTTTACCCCCCTGTGCCTCAGTTTTTCATCTGTAAAATGGGGTTAAGAATACTGCTTGCTTTCATTGGTGTATTGTGAGGATTAAATAAGTTATATGTAAAGAACTTAGAAAGGTATTTGGCTGTTGTTATTTCATGCCCTATCTCCTTAACTTTAGGAAATCAAGTAGGGCAGAAATACCATTCATCAATCATCAATATAAAGAAGCTCTACAAACTGCTTAAGGCAATTCTCACAGCATAACATTGCCCAGGTTTAGTTTGATTGAAATAAGATCAAAGTAATTTTACTAGATTTACTATCAAATTTTACTAATTTACTAGTAAATTTACTAGTAAATTTACTAATTTGTCAGTAGATGAGATAGTGGTCTTTTGAAGGAAATTAGTCCTCTGGGTTTGAGGGCATATGCGGGATTTCAGGAAAAATGACCCCATCTATAATGCACACAATGCACAATCAGAACTTTTCTCCATGATTCATTCAAATGGTTTATTCTGCAGTGATCAATGTGCTTTCTTGAACACTTCAGCCATAGATGTTCAAAATTACTCTTTTTTAAAAAGGTGTTACCAAATACACATCTATCAGTAATTTTTTTCTTTAAATTATTCACATATGTGTATGAGAGTTGGACCATAAAGAAAACTGAGTGCCAAGGAATTGGTGCTTTCAAACTGGTGCTGCGGAAGATTTGAGAATCCCTGGGATAGCAATGAAATCAAACCAGTCAATTCTAAAGGAAATCAACCCTGGATATTCATTGGAAGGACTGATGCTGAAGCTGAAGCTCCAATACTTTGGCCACCTGCTGCAAAGGGCCAACTTGTTGGAAAAGACTCTGATGCTGGTAAAGATTGAGGGCAGGAGGAGAAGAGGGTAACAGAGGATGAGATGGTTGGATGGCATTATCAACTCAATGGACATGAGTTTCAGCAAACTCCAGGAGATAGTAAAGGACAGGGAAGCCTGGCATGCTGCAGTCCATGGGTCACAAAAAGTCAGACAGGACTGAGCCACCAAACAACAACAATTTGTCAGAAATAGACAAATGAGAGGAAAGTCAAGTTTGAGAATGCTAGAGGTTCAAGTCCTGTACCACTGACCAGAAGGCCTGACAGCCATCCTTCTCTTACAAGGTGTCTGTGGTCATTCCTACCCTTCTCACCCATACAGCTTTCTGAATGCTTGAAACCTTAGGCACTGCTTTTGTGACAACTCACACTTTTGCTCTTCTTTCAACTTCTTGATGAATGACTATTTTCAGACCATTGTCTAGTAATTCAGCTAACTGCCTAGAAGAAAATGCCAGGCTTTTCCCAAAATAGTTGTGGACAATATCTGGAAGTAGTACTATGCCTTGTGAAAGAGGAGAGTAAAAGAGCTGGCTTAAAACTCAACATTCAAAACACTAATACCATGGCATCCAGTCCCATTACTTCATGACAAATAGATGGGGAAACAACAGAAACAGTGACAGACTTTATTTTCTTGGGCTCCAAAATCACTGCAAATAGTGACTACAGCCATGAGATTAGAAAAATGCTTGCCCCTTGGAAGAAAAGCTATGGCAAACCTAGATACCATAATAAAAAGCTAAGATATTATTTTGCCAACAAAGGTCCATCTAGTCAAAGCTATGGTTTTTCCAGCAGTCCTGTATGGATTTGAGAATTGGAGCATAAAGAAAGCTGATAGCAGAAGAATTAATGCTTTTGAACTGTGGTGTTGGAGAAGACTCTTGAGAGTCCCTTGGACTGCAGGGAGATCAAACCAATCAATTCTAAAGGAAATCAATCCTGAGTATTCATTGGGAGAACTGACGCTGAAGCTGAAGCTCCAGTACTTTGGCCACCTGATGTGAAGAACTGACTCATTAGAAAAGCCCTGATGCTGGGAAAGATTGAAGGAAGGAGGAGAGGGGATGACAAAGGATGAGACGGTTGCATGGCATCACCGACTCGATGGACATGAGATTGAGCAAGCTCCGGGAGTTGGTGATGGACAGGGAAGCCTGGCATGCTGCAGTCCATGGGGTCACAGAGAGTCAGACATGACTGAGCAACTTAACTGAGCTGAACTGAACTGAGAAAGAGTACCTATGTGGCTCTTTCCTGTAACACTAAAAAAGAAAAAATTAAAATAACAGATTTATTGATACATACTTTAATGCCATAATGTTTATCCTTTAGAGTGTACAGTGCAGTCAATGGTTTTAATGCATCTATACAATTTAGTAATCATCACCATAATCTAATTTTAGAGCATTTTTATCAACCCAAAAAGATATGTACCCATTAGAAAGTGAAGTTGCTCAGTTGTGTCTGACTCTTTGTGACCCCATGGGTTGGTCACATGGAGCCTATCAGGCTCCTCCATCCATGGGATTTTCCAGGCAAGAGTGCTGGAGTGGATTGCCATTTCCTTCTCCAGGGGATCTTCCCGACCCAGGAATCAAATCCGGGTCTCCCACATTGCAGGCAGACACTTTACCATCTGAGCCACTGGGAAAGCTTGTACCCATTAGAAGTCACTGCCTATTTCTGCCTCCTATTCTGAGTCCTACACAACTACTAATTTACTTCCTTTCTCTACATATTTGCGTAGTCTGAACATTCCATATACATGGAGCTGTATACAATATGGGGTCATTTATGATGGACATCTTTTATCCCTGTTTTCATTATGAATCAGTACTTTCCTTTGTACTGCTGAATAGCATTCTATTGTATGAATATATTGTATTGTGTTTGTCTTTGGACATTTCCATTTTTTGTCCATTATGAACAGTGTAGATATGAACATTTGTGTACAATTTTTTTTCTGTTAACTTATGTTTTCCTTTCAGATAGATATCTAATAGTGGAATTGCTGAGTCAAATGGTAACTTTAATGTTTTGTTGTTTTTGTTATTCAGTCAGTCGCTCAGTCGTGTCCAACTCTCTGTGACCCCATAGACTGCAGCATGCCAGGCTTCCCTGTCCATCAACAATTCCCGGAGTTTGCTCAAACCCATGTCCATTGAGTCAATGATGCCATCTAACCATCTCATCCTCTGTCAACCCCTTCTCCTCCTGCCTTCAGTCTTTCCCAGCATCAGGGTCTTTATCAGCAAATCAGCTCTTCACATTGCCCAATTACTAACATTCTGAATCACTGCAAAACTGTTTTTCAAAGTGGTTTTATCATTTTACATTTTCAGTTGTATTAGGGTTTTCAATTTCTCTTCATCCTCACCAACATCGATTACTATTGTTTCTCTTCTTTTTTTTTAATCAGAGTCATTCTGATCGTTATGAAGCGGTAGCTCATTGGGCTTTTCATTGTGCATTTGATTAGTATGTTTGATGAAATTGAGCAACTTTTTATTTGCTTATTGGCTATTTGTATATCTTTTTAAAGAAATGTCTATTCAAATCCTTTCCTTTTGTAAATTGTTTTATTTTTCTTTTATTATTGAGTTATAATAGGTCTTTAAATATTCTGAATACATGTCTTTTATCTGATATGATTTGCAAATATTAATAGTTCCTCTCAGTCTGTAAGTTTTCCACTTTTCTTCCTGATATCTTTTTTAAAAATATTCATTTATTTTTGGTTATGCTGGATCTTCATTACTGTGAGAGAGCCTTCTTTACTTTTGGAGACCAAGGGCTACTCTCTACCAATGGTGCGCAGACTTCTCATCGCTATGGTCTCTCTTATTGCATAGCATAGACCCTAGGCTTGTGGGCTTCAGCAGTTATGACTTAGGCTCTAGATTGCTGGCTTAGTAGTTGTGGCACACAGGCTTAGTTGCTCCAAGGCGTGTGGGATCTTCCTAGACCAGGGATCAAACTCATGTCCTCTGCATTGGCAGGCGGATTCTTTACCATTGAGCCACCAGGGAAGTCCTTCATGATATCTTTTGAAGCAGAGAAATTTTTAATATTGATGAAGTGCATCAATCTATTATTATTTGTGTTCTTGGCATCCAAGCACTGCCAAATCAAAGGTCACAATGCCAAGATTCTATCTGATTCATGTTAGAAATGGAAAAGGAGTCAGGTGATAGGCACCGGAATTCTCTATCATGACTGCTAGCAAACAGCATCTTTTGCTTAGTCTTCATAGATGTGATAAGCTGGCTTGCTTTCTTCCCACTGCATTGCACCAAAAAGTCCCCAGGCAAGAGGAGATGGGTTGAAGTAGAGAGATGGAAGAGAAGCCTTTCTACGAGGAGGTCTAACAAGATGGTTAAGTGTAAATTGTGGTATGCAACGAGAGGATGCTACTGTGACGGAAAATGATGTTCTTTCCCATGTTTACCATGATAAGGAGATAATAAAAGATGTCTCTGATTCCTGCAGCTAGAACAGCAGAAAAGAGGGTGATGCACACTGGTAAGATGATATATCCCAGAGGATTTTATAGCAGAGAGACACAGTTAATAATTCCGTAATAAAAGTCTCTAGCAAGGAATTCTTAGAAAATTAATTTCAGCCTGCAGGAAACCACTGCTGAATTCATAGCTGCTTCATCACCCTAATACAGGTAAATGGCAGGAGAAAGTGAAGAACGTTGCAAAAATTCTTATTTGCCAAAGCCAGTGTTATGTTACCAGTAACCAAGGAAGCAAAATGACGTTTACCTTTCAAATATCATGTGACTGCCCCTCATCAATAGACTTAGCTGGTATCTAGACTCCTTTTAGTAGGGAATTTTGGAAAATTCCATCCCCAGGCTTTTGGGCCTTGAGATATAGGGGTACCAGAGGCAAGGTAGTATGAATGCTGTCTGCCAACTACAAAATCCAGCATAGAAAAATTAGCATTATTGAAATAAAATATCGAATATAAAGAACAACTGAAAATGAGTCTCTGAGACTGTAGAGGAAAAGAGCCAATTGAAAAGGATAAGGAAACACATAGTAGAAGTAAATGGCAGAGCCTAGCAATCTAGTGTATACCTGTTTGACATTCCTGAGGGGTAAGAAACAATATTGAGGAATGTTTTAGAAAAAAAGTAAATTTTCCTCATTTGGAAAATTTCTTCCTTTCTCTTATCCAAGTGTATAGATTGAAATTCATTAAAAAACACACAAAATTCACACCCAGATGGGGTCTAGCAACATTTGATAATTTCAAGGATTATTTAAAAAAATCATTAAACATGCTTAAGCAGAATTTTTAAATATGTTATTTATGCAAGAAGTTTACACACTATAAGTGAATGTGTAAATTTATACACTAAAAATATCTGTAACTGTCATTATCTTGATGTGAAGTTTCTATGTCACTTATGGTTAAAAGATGGGAGAGTGCTTATAGTTAATTTTCATTTTATCTGTGTACACAGTTCTTCTTCTAAATCTTCAAACATTTTTCCATCAGGCACCATTTCTGCTTTTTCAAGGCTTCTTTTTTCTCTCCTTTTTTCCTAGATGACATGCATGCCCTGAGGAAGGGCCCCATGCCCTCATGACAGGCCTCTCTGCAGCCTCTAATCTGCATAGACCCTCACTTGCTCCACTGGAAAAAAAGTCCTTTATCACCTGGTTATTAAGCATGTTGCATTGGTGTTTAGAGAGTAACTGTCCTCAACTGTTTATTTATTTAGAGTATTGTGTAAACACACCCAGCTAGTCTCCGCAGGTTAAAATTAAAAAAAAAAAATGTGTGGAAAAATAGTCTATTTTCATTCCCCACATTCCTGAACAAACTTCAAGCAACTATTAGCAGTTCTTCCTTTGCTTCATTTTCTAATTGTGTGTGGGTGTTTGTGTGTGCGCACTCAGTCATGTTGACTCTTTGTGACCCCATGGGCTGTAGCCTACCAGAGTCTTCTGTCTGTGGGATTCTCCAGGCAAGAATACTGGAATGGTTTGCATTTCCTTCTGCAGGGGATCTTCTTTACCCAGGGATTGAACCCACATTGCTTGTGTCTTCTGCATTGGCAGGTGAACTCTGCCACCTAGGAAGCCTCTATTTTCTAATTAGTTTGCTTTTAAATTTCATAAGAAGAGAGAATGTAGGTTCACTCTTTGGTAATTAAAACATTTAAAATTGAAAGTCAATGTTCGTGAATTTTTAAGTGTTGTAATGAACTTTCTTATACATGGAAAAAATATGACATAACTCACATAGCAAAAGGAAAAAAAATAAATGTTAAAAAGATAATGACAGAGAAAAAAGCTAAATATCATTTGTTACACTCAAAATGAACTAGTTAAGTTGTTATACTTAAAACTTCAGATCAGGATAGAAAAATTCAACTCTTTGCTACTTACAATAGCTGCAGTGATGTAAAATAAAATTAAAAATGAAAGGATGATCAAAGACTTATTTGGCAAAAACAGAATAATAGAAAGCAGTCCTGGAGGAATCAATGGCAAAAGCCTACAATCAGTGGAAATTTCACAACTTTAAACATACGTATTATTATTAAACAAGAATTAGCAAAACAATAAAATAACTAAGAATAAAAGAAAAATAAAATAATGTTTAAAAGCAAAGTTTAATGAATTAAAATCAGGAAGAAAAATAGGTTAATGAGCCCATGGATTCTTGGCAATAAAATTAGAAAAGATAGTTTTCTTGAAAACCTGATTATTAAAAAGGAGAAATAATTGAATTAGAAAGAAAAAGGGTACTAAAATCAAATAGAGTAAAATGTATGAAATTACAATGCAAGACCCTATGTATGCAGTAAATATATAAAACTGTATGAAATGGGTACTTTTCATGAAAGATATAAACTAAAAATAAAAATTTATAAAAATTAGAAGAATTTGAATTGAATAATACCCATAGGCATAATGAAAAACATTTCAAAAATTACTCCAAATTCTCCAGGGATTGTTTTACTGTGAATTATTTGAAACTTTAAAGAGACTAGTAAACTCAATTCTATATAATTTGTTCCAGAACACAGAAAAAAATATGGAAAGCAATCAAATCTATTTTATGAATCCAGGATAATTCCGACATCAAAATCTGATAAACATTATACCAAAAAATGAAACTAAAGACAGATCTCTTTTATGAATATAGATTCACAAATTAATCAATATTAGGAATACATGTGCCTGATATTTATTAGGCGCTTAATAAATGCATCCTACTTCAGTAAGTAAACAAGGCTATCCAGAATAAATTTCCTTCACTTCTTAGACAGCTATCTAAACATCTAATTCAGGTATGAATCCATGTCTTCTCATTTCCTTCTATTTTAGAGGAGGATGAAAAAGTTTTTCATTCAACTTTGAATAAAAGCTTCCAACTATGTTCTAGATCCCATTTATAAGCAAATCAAACTCCCTGGCTTTGTAGGTTATTCTTTGTAGCCTCTTTCTCTCCATTAACTATTTCCTTTTGGCTCATAAAAATGCTTCCTCAATTCTGAATCTTCCATTCATCGCATATTTACTGAACAATTACAAGCAAAGGTGTTAAATGCACTAAAAAGTCATAACCAGATTATATGCAATCCTTGCCTTCAAGGAGCTTTCCATCGGTTCAGGGGTCAGCTAAGTCAGCAGCTGCAGGGCAGTTGCTAGTATGTGGCCATGCACAGGTACTACTACAGCTTACTGGAGAGGGGTCTGGCACACTTCTCCTCCAGTCAGAGCCGTATCTTTATCTTCCCTCACTGATGATCTTCTAAATAGGGTAGCTTCCGTTTGTCATACCTATTCTTCACGTCCCATTAATCCCTCCTATACATCACTCCTTTCTTGACTGTACGCTCTTCTGCCTTTACTTTTTCCTCTTTGGCCTTTATTATCCATTATCTTTGTAAATGCCTATCTTTCCACCGTGTTCTTTATTATGTATGAGCTGTGTTTCAAAGGAACACTGTTTTCATCTTCACCTGCATGCTCTTTCTTGATGCACACTCTCTCTCATCTAGTTCCATGGTTCAACTGCTACCCCTAAAAAGTAAATATTCGGTCTCATTCTCTTCCCACAATATGTATCTCTCTTCTGAGGTTCAGATTCAGAACTCTAGCTCTTTAATGAATCTTTCCAAGTGAATTCCTGATAACTCAAATATATATCCGAAATGAATTTTTTTCCCAAATCTGCACAGTCTGCAACACACTCAGCATACTCTATTCTACACATTCTAAGACAATGAAAAACATCACTGTGTACCCAAGTTCCCAAACTGTTCTTTATTTTCTTCTCTACTCCTCCTCAGTCTACTTTGGACATCAGATCCTATTCACCATACTCTTTTAGAATCTTTCAAATTTGTCTGTTTTCTTCTATGGCTACTATCTCTAGTTCAGGCTATTGACATTTATTACTTGTATTACTATAAAATCTGTTGAAGTTCTCTGCTTGCCTTCATTCTTGCATCTTTCTAATATACTTTTAAGAATGTACAAGATATCTTTTGGGCTTCCCAGGTGGTGCTAGTGGTTAAAAAAAAAAAAAAAACCACCTGCCAGTGCAGGAGACATAAGAGACACTGGTTTCTACCCCTGGATAGAGAAGATGCCCTGGAAAAGGGCATGGCACCCATTCCAGTATCTTGCCTGGAGAATCCCATGGACAGAGGAGCTTGATGGGCTACAGTCCATAGGGTTGCTGAGTCGGAAACAACTGAAGCTACTTAGCATCCAGAGATATCTTTTAAGAGACAAATCTACTAAGGTCATCAATTTCTTTGATGACACCTCACATTTTATAGCGTGTCATTCAAGCCCTTATGGCCTGATTCCTACCTGTCTATTCTGATATATGTGTATTTTGACCAGAGTCAAACAGAGCAGTGCTCATATGCGCATTAATGCCCTAAGCTGACTCCCATCTTGTTCTCTTCATTCTCCCTGTGATTAATCACTTTTTCACTCAAAATCTTGCATTTCTCACCTTCTCAAAATGCCTACAAATTATAACCCATTTTAGTAGCGAGACATAAAGGACCCTTGATCAGCCAGTTCCATTCATCTTTACACTCTCAATAAACACGACTCCACCCTAAGCATACTTTGCTCCCCAGGTACTGAATGCTCCTAATTCCTAAAACACTGAAAGTTAGTTTCCTATTAAGAATTCAAGTACTGAAGCAACATAAAATGGATTTCAAAAAACATGTACAAAATCCATGGGAAGCCAGAAATTTGCTTTAACTCCACTAAATCGAATATCTGAATCAGCCAGTCAGAAAAATCTGGTGAGATGGCATAGGGAATTATTTGGAAGAGGTGAAGTAAAAGGAAACAAACTTAGAAATAAACACTCTGGTACCTTTTGTGTAAAATGATGTCCTGTGAGCCAGGATATCTGACACAAAGACAGTTTCATCTTGCTGTCAAAATATAACACTCATATGTATTCTAATTTCCTTCATCTAATTTCCTTACTCTGGCTCAAACCTCACTAAGTAACTTTTGGTAATTCTAGTCTTCTACATCTATAGAGACTTCCTTATCCAGAATGTGTCACAAGGATAGCTTCTAATTGAATTGGATCTATCAAAGTGAGTGAATAAATTGATATTCCAGTTCCATATTTTTTGAGGTTTGCCATTTGTGTTTACATGCCCCATTCTTCCAAATCTGGAACAATGAAGAGACTGAATTATGAAGTCTGCAGGACTGAGTTTAAACTTTTAAATGTGATGAATTCATCAGTACAAAGATGATAAAATATTTTGAGGGATCAAGATGGTCTTTCCAGGCGACACTTCCTTTGCCTCACTCTGAGTTTGTTTATACATTGCTCTCTGTCAATGTAATTCTTTTTCCTCATTTCCCCTTAATTACTAGACTGCACATGCAATAGGCTACCTTCCCAAGAACCAAAGCTGATCTTATTATCAAATAGGTCTTTAATAATTCAGCCAGGAAGTTATTCTAATTCCACCCAGAGCTAAGTGTTTTAGAATTTTTTACTGAGTTCATTATCTTCTACTTATTTTCAACTTCAACTAAACCTACCAGCTCCATAGAATTTTAACTAACTCTTTTTGCCACGAGACCTAAATGAGATTATTTTTGTTTGGTTTGGTTTCGGTTTGGGTTGTTGCCATTAAAGCCACTGAGCTGAACTCCACGTTCCATTTTTTTCTGTCAGCAAAGTAGCCACTTAACAAATAATAGAGGAAGCCTTTGAGTTCTAAAAATTCTTGACTGTGTAAAATACACTTGTAACCTGCAGCTTATAGAATCAATGAATATCCTAATGGTTTTTCAGTAGTTTAAGAGGTGTTTGAATTATTAGGTGAGGGAAGTCACTGTAACAGTTAAGCAAAATAACTAAATACATCTGAAGCCATATAATTTAATGTATTAGGAGCAGATCTTTTGAAAATTTCCAGAAAGTTATCCAATATCCTATTGACCAGCATTTTAAGACACATTTTATAGCTCAAACCCTCAACTTAAGTACCTACATCGTCCGCTAAGAGAGAAAGAAACGACATGATGGTAACCCTAGCCATGGAAAAAATGTTGTTTCTTTAGTACACCATTATTTCCCAGTAAGTATTGTAATTGAGAAGAAACTTCCCTTAAATGTGCTAAATCAATTAATTACCCCCACACACTTGCTTTAACATCCTGCACTATTGAAACAACTTCCAGATGTCACATTTGCTAATAATTCTTTGGCCATCATGTTTCAGGGAGTCAGCTGTATCACCCCAGCTAGGAACGCCAAGATGCAGAGTTGCAGTTGCCCCATATATGAATCATTCTGGATGAGCTGGATCTTGGCATGGCCATGAGCTCCTTTGTTATCTTGTATGAATAATTTGATTATTTTACATCTTCACTTCCTCATCTGTGGAAATGAGAGTAGTGGTTGGTGGTGCTCAGGAAACATTAATAACAAAAATGAATATAAGCCACTCTGTGTTTTTCAAAGAACTATATGTGTGCTTAGTAGTAATCATACTTTGATGTTCATCATATTCTTCAATAAGAATGATCTCATTAACTCATTTTCCCATTGAGAAAATGTGTATAGCAACATTACACTCTGTTTGCTATTAAATGCAGTCTTTTTTTCATTTAGAGTCTAATGCTTATTTTCTTTTAGCACATTTAAAAAAAATGTTATTCTAACATACCCAACAAATTATATTTTTGAAGTCCACTGTTGTGGAGAATCTGAATAGCATCGTGTGTACCCTAATAGTAAGTTTTATTCATTAAATGCCATTTTACGAGATGAAGAGATACATTTGGAATTGCTTTGCCGCCTTTAGATTTTTTTAGAGCCTTTAAAACCACATCACGATTAGCTGAACTCTTCTCAAGTTTTGTACATTCTACTAACATAAAACCACGCAGCCAATTTGCTTTTAATATATTTCTTCTAGCTTTGTGCTTTATTAGAAATAACTCATTTACAGAAAACCTTTTATTTGGATTGGTGGTGAGAATAAACACGTAGTTCTCAGTGACTTTTATTATTTATTATAAAGTAATTTGGCAGGGTGTTGTGTAGGCAACTAAACAAAATAAAAGATTAATCAGAACTACCAATCTTTTTCTGATTTGCAGAGTAACAGAAAACAGCAGCCCAGCCCTGTTTCACTCCCTGAAGGTTTAGTTCAGTATGTGCCAGTGATGGAAAACATCGTCCGCCTATAAAGCAACAATTAGGGCTGCTTTCCATTGACTCAATCAGTCAAATGTAAAAATACAAAAGACCAATATAAAATAGCCCTCTTCTGTGGGCCGTCACATACCAGAAATGTGAACACCCTCTGATATACGTTACTGCTGCTATTTACCAACGTTCTACCGGAATTTTTAGGTTTAAAAGTTCATATGTTAATTGCAGAATTGAATACAGAAGGGTAAAAATCAGTAATTTTCCCTGCATTATAGCAGAATTTGGGGGAAAGACTTCCACTACAAGAAAATTTACTTTTTGGATAAGGCTGTAATTAAAGGCTAATGAATAAATTATTTATCCTCTTGGTATATTTGTTTTCTTATATGTGCTGCTGCTGCTGCTGCTGCTAAGTCACTTCACTCGTGTCCGACTCTGTGCGACCCCATAGATGGCAGCCCACCAGGCTCCCCCGTCCCTGGGATTCTCCAGGCAAGAACACTGGAGTGGGTTGCCATTTCCTTCTCCAATGCTATGTGCCTTTCTATTAATTGATATAAAATATTAGAAAAACTAAATCCACTCAAAGACATTGGTATTCTTGGAAGTAAGTATACTAATCAGGATTATTTTTTAAAAGACCAGGAAAAATATACTTTGTTCTTCTATTTTGATGGTGGGGGCCACAGAAAGTTATTTGTATTAATATTAATTGATCCAAGAAAGAATTCTTAAAGTTAACCATGGAGAAAGGTCAAAGAAAGATAATATGGGCTTAGAGGAAATATTGAAAGGAAGATATTTGCTGGAAAAAAAGCTAAGGTGATAATAACAGTCATAAGTCATGGAATGTTATTATCATTCCTGCTCAGTCACTTCAGCCCTATCCAACTCTATGTGACCGTATGGACTACAGCCTGCCAGGCTCTTCTGTCCCTTGGATTCTACAGGCACAAGTACTGGAGTGGGATGCCCAGGGGATCTTACCAACCCAGGGATCAAACTCAGGTCCCCTGCATCGTAGGCAGATTCTCCATGGCTGAACCACCAATAATCAAATCTTCATCATTTTCACACACACACAAAATGTTTTAGAAGTCATGTAGAATGCATTTAAAGTGGATATAGGAAAGATCTGCCTAACGTTGACTTTGGGAAACAAAAGTAATTATTAATATCTTTTTCTTCAGCTGCAGCAAGCACCATTCTGCCTGAGAGCAAGGAAGGTAACTAAGTGATGCTTAAAGAGCTTTTCTGATTTAACTCTTGTTTAAGAGGGCCTTCCCTGGTGGCTCAGATGGTAAAGAAGCTGCCTTTAAAGCAGGAGACCCAGGTTTGATCCTTGGGTCAGGAAGATCCTCTGGGCAACACACTCCACTTTTCTTGCCTGGAGAATTCCATGGACAGGGGAGCCTGGGAGGGCAGTGCAGGTGGCTGAGGTCCTTGAGGTCGCAAAGAGCCAAACATGGCTGAGCAAGTAGCACTTTCACTTTCCACTTTCTAAGAGTGTACCTGCTGCTGCTAAGTCGCTTTAGTCGTGTCTGACTCTGTGCGACCCCATAGATGGCAGCTCACCAGGCTCCCCCGTCCCTGGAATTCTCCAGGCAAGAACACCGGAGTGGGTGTACCTAGAAGTTGTTATATTAATAAGGTCATTTTTGGTGGTCTTAATGATTTTCAATCAGTTGAAGTCTTCCAAAAATCAAACATTTTTATTAATATCTTAGAGGATATTAAAAGCATTCCATTTTTCTATCCTTCTTCTGCCTAACATTTTGCAAAACATAACATATTGCTTATGCTTATAAACTTAAATGAGGAGAATTCAGCGTTAGCTACTGCCTGGTGATATAGGACCTTTGCTTCAATTTGGTAGGAAGATGCATGGTGTTGGCTTTTTATCTGGTAGCTTGGAGGGAATAACAGTTTCCTCCTCCTGGGTTCTCTGCCACTAGGTCTGGTATCATGAGTATGTGTCCAAATCTCTTCTGAAACAAAAAATTAAAAGTGAAAGTGAGGAAATTCCTATTCTTCTTAAGAATGAGGAGAAGATGAAATTGAGAACTACCAGACTTCGTAGTAAATCTCCATAATTTATGGAATAAGAGTTAACACTTCTTAATCAGCTGATGACTACCAGGCCTTTAGCCATCTGGGTCTGCCATCTCTCTCACCTCATCTTTTGTCTTTTTCCTAGTTGTTTCTACCCTTTCTGCATACCAAACTACTTTAACTATCTTGACTGTGACATCCTCTTTCATTTCTGAGTTTTTAAAGTACGGATTCTCCTACTTGGAACATGCTTTCCCCATTCATTCAAAAGGCTGGCCTATTAAGATCTAAATATCATTTTCTTTTAGGAATCCTGGGTTAGCTGGCTATGTTTTTTGATATTCTCAAAATGGCAGATACTGCACATCGATGTGTTGAAATTCCAGCTGCCCCTCTGTAATGTACATTCTTTCAATGCAGCATCTTTTTATGGAATTTTTAAAAATTAATTTATTTTTTAATTGAAGGATAATTGCATTACAGATTTTGTTGCTTTCTGCCAAACCTCAACATGAATCAGCCATTGGAATACATATATCCCCTCCCTTTTGAGCCTCAATCCCATCTCCCTCCCCATCCCACCCCTCTAGGTTGATACAGAGCCCCTGTTTGAGTTTCCTGAGACCTACAGCAAATTCCCATTGGCTATCTATTTTACATATGGCAATGTAAGTTTCCATGTTACTCTTTCCATACATCTCACCATCTCACCCTCTCTTCCCCTCTCCCTATGCCCATAAGCCTATTCTCTATGTCTGTCTCTCCATTGCTGTCCTGCAAATAAATTCTTCACTACCATTTTTCTAGATTCTGTATATATGTGTTAGTATGGGATATTTATCTTTCTCTTTCTGACTTCCTTCACTCTGTATAATAGGTTCTAGGTTCATTCACCTCATCAGAACTGATTCAAATGTGTTTCTTTTTATGGCTGAGAAACAAAGGTGAGTCTAGTCAAGGCTATGGTTTTTCCAGTAGTCATGTATGGATGTGAGAGTTGGACCATAAAAAAAACAGAAGTGCCAAAGAATTGATGCTTTTGAACTGTGGTGTTGGAGAAGACTCTTGACAGTCCCTTGGACTGCAAGGCGATCCAACCAGTCCATCCTAGAGGAGATCAGTCCTGGATGTTCATTGGAAGGACTGAAGTTGAGGCGGAAACTACAGTACTTTGGCCACCTGATATGAAGAGCTCACTCATTTGAAAAGCCCCTGATGCTGGGAAAGATTGAAGGCAGGAGAAGAAGGGGACAACAGAGGATGAGATGGCTGGGTGGCATCACCTACTCAACGGACATGAGTTTGAATAAACTCCGGGAGTTGGAGATGGACAGGGAAGCCTGGAGTGCTGCAGTCCATGGGGTCACAGAGAGTCAGACACAACTGAGTGACTGAATTGAACTGAATATTTTATTGTGTATATGTACCACAACTTCTTTATCCATTTATCTGTCAATGGACATCTAGATTGCTTCCATGTTCTAGCTATTGTAAATAGTGCTGCAATGAACAATGGGATACATGTGTCTTTTTCAATTTTGGTTTCCTTAGGGTATTTGCCTAGGAGTGGGATTGCTGGGTCATATGGTGCTTTTATTCATAGTTTTTTTTAAGGAATCTCCGTACCATTTTCTATAGTCACTGTATCAATTTACCTTCCCACCAACAGTGCAAGAGCATTCCCTTTTCTCCACACCCTTTCCAGCATTTATTGTTTGTAGACTTTTTGATGATGGCCATTCTCACCTGTGTGAGGTGATATCTCATTGTAGTTTTGATTTGCATTTCTCTAATAATGTGCGATTGTGCATTGGGAGCTGACTGTGGCTCAGATCATGAACTCCTTATTGCCAAATATAGACTTAAATAAAGAAAGTAGGAAAAACCACTAGACCATTTAGGTGTGAGCTGAATCAAATCCCTTATGATTATACAGTGGAAGTGAGAAATAGATTTAAGGGACTAGATCTGATAGACAGAGTGCCTGATGAACTATGGGCGGAGGTTCATGACATTGTACAGGAGACAGGGATCAAGACCATCCCATGCAAAAGAAATGCAAAAAAGCAAAATGGCTATCTGGGGAGGCTTTACAAATAGCTGTGAAAAGAAGAAAAGCAAAGGAGAAAAGGAAAATATAAGCATCTGAATGCAGAGTTCCAAAGAATAGCAAGGAGAGATAAGAAAGCCTTCCTCAGCGATCAATGCAAAGAAAGAGAGGAAAACAACAGAATGGGAAAGACTAGGGATCTCTTCAAGAAAATTAGAGATACCAAGGAACATTTCATGCAAAGATGGGCTCAATAAAGGACAGAAATGGTAGGGACATAACAGAAGCAGAAGATATTAAGAAGAGGTGGCAAGAATACACAGAAAAACTGTACAAAAAAGATCTTCACGACCCAGATGATCATGATGGTGTGATCACTGACCTAGAGCCAGACATCCTGGAATGTGAAGTCAAGTGGGCCTCAGAAAGCATCACTCTGAACAAAGCTAGTGGAGGTGATGGAATTCCAGTTGAACTATTCCAAATCCTGAAAGATGATGCTGTAAAAGTGTTGCACTCAGTATGCCAGCAAATTTGGAAAACTCAGCAGTGGCCACAGGACTGAAAAAGGTCAGTTTTCATTCCAATCCCAAAGAAAGGCAATGCCAAGGAATGGTAAAACTACTGCACAATTGCACTCATTTCACACACTAGTAAAGTAATGCTCAAAATTCTCCAAGCCAGGCTTCAGCAATATGTGAACCGTGAACTTCCAGATGTTCAAGCTGGTTTTGGAAAAGGCAAAGGAACCAGAGACCAAATTGCCAACATCTGCTGGATCATGGAAAAAGGAAGAGAGTTCCAGAAAAACATCTATTTCTGCTTTATTGACTATGCCAAAGCCTTTGACTGTGTGGATCACAAGAAACTGTGGAAAATTCTGAAAGAGATGGGAATACCAGACCACCTGACCTGCCTCTTGAGAAACCTATATGCAGGTCAGGAAGCAACAGTTAGAACTGGACATGGAACCACAGACTGGTTCCAAATAGGAAAAGGAGTATGTCAAGGCTGTATATTGTCACCCTGCTTATTTAACTTTTATGCAGATTACATCATGAGAAACGCTGGGCTGGAAGAAGCACAAGCTGGAATCAAGATTGCTGGGAGAAATATCAATAACCTCAGATATGCAGATGACACCACCCTTATGGCAGAAAGTGAAGAGGAACTCAAAAGCCTCTTGATGAAAGTGAAAGAGGAGAGGGAAAAAGTTGGTTTAAAACTCAACATTCAGAAAACTAAGATCATGGCATCTGGTCCCATCAGTTCTTGGGAAATAGATGGGGAAACAGTGTCAGACTTTATTTTTCTGGGCTCCAAAATCACTGCAGATGGTGACTGCAGCCATGAAGTTAAAAGATGCTTACTCCTTCGAAGGAAAGTTATGACCAACCTAGATAGCATATTCAAAAGCAGAGACATTACTTTGCCAACAAAGGTCCATCTAGTCAAGGCTATGGTTTTTCCTGTGGTCATGTATGGATGTGAGAGTTGGACTGTGAAGAAGGCTGAGCACCGAAGAATTGATGCTTTTGAACTGTGGTGTTGGAAAAGACTCTTGAGAGTCCCTTGGACTGCAAGGAGATCCAACCAGTCCATCCTAAAGATCAGTCCTGGGTTTTCATTGGAAGGACTGATGCTGAGGCTGAAACTCCAAATCTTTGGCCACCTCATGTGAAGAGTTGACTCATTGGAAAAGTCCCAGATACTGGGAGGGATTGGGGGCAGGAGGAGAAGGGGATGACAGAGGATGAGATGGCCGGATGGCATCACTGACTCGTTGCACATGAGTTTGGGTGAACTCTGGGAGTTGGTGATGGATAGCTTGGCATGCTGTGATTCATGGGGTCGCAAAGAGTCGGACATGACTGAGCAACTGAACTGAACTGAACTGAATAATGCATGATGTTGAGCATCTTTTCAAGTGTTTGTTAGCCATCTGTATGCCTTCTTTGGAGAAATGTCTGTTTAGGTCTTTTTCTCATTTTTTGATTGGGTTGTTTTTCTGGCATTGAATTGTATGAGATGCTTGTTTATTTTGGAAATTAATCCTTTGTCAGTTGTTTCATTTGCTATTGTTATCTCCCATTCTGAGGGCTGTCTTTTCACCTTGCTTATAGTTTCCTTTGCTGTGCAATATTATTTCTCCACAGTGGAAGTATGGGAATCTAAACTGTTTCACCAATATCACGGTCTAAGTTGAATCCTCACAGACTCAAAAACAGGAATAAAATAATGGAAAGAACATGGGTCTTTAAGGCATCCAGTCACAAGTCACAGATAGCACTTACCAAGTAATGCAAGTGGTGTGTGTGCGATGAGGAGGCGGGGCAGGGGGAAAAGAATACTATTCAGCAATAAAAATGAACAAATATTGATACACTGTGTGGTATTGCTGAAACAGTTTAGTTTCCCATACTTCCACTGTGGAAAAATAATGTTGTTTCAGGAAAAATGAATGAATCACACATATTCATTCATTTTTCCTTTGTCTTAACTTAAAATAAGTAACTTAGAACAATTGTGTCTTAGAATATATCTTACTTTATCCACAGATTAACCACCTTTGTCTATATCTTAGTGTTCTGAAGATATTCACCCTTTTATTTCTGTACGCTAGATACAGTTTCCAGTACCTGGTTAAGACTATACTCTCCAGAGTTGATAAGGCTGACAGCCTTAAAATAAAGCTCAAAATTTATCTGAACTCTTCCACAAGGAGTACAGTTGCTCTGATTATGATGGTTAAAGTCATATTAAGACTTTATGGCCCTGGAATGAAGAGTCTGATGACTCAAGGATGATTAGACTCTAAGCTTGATTAGCAAGGCACCACACAAACTCTCCAGCTGCGACTGAAATGACTTCTAAGGCAGTCCTTCCAGAGAGGTTTGCTTCATAGCATTCTGCCCATTAGGAGGGTGACATACAACCAATTTAACTGGGATTGGCTCCGTTTATGCATTTTGTCTCAGCATGACTATTAATAGCATTCCTTTTCACTCTGAAAAGTTCCCCACATGGACCTTAAATTATATGTTGCCTTCCTTATAGGCATCTAAAGTCAACCTTTGACTGATAAGCCTGGGAAATTCTCTCCCTTCTCCAGATCCTAGTATTCACTCTCACCAAACTGGTTGCTATGCTGTACTCTTTCTTATCCATAAAGCTTAGTCATTTGTAACAGAAACAAGTGGTTTTAATACTGACTTAAACAAAATCCCCATCAGGTGGCTCATTTCCACACTTAATGTTAATTCCCACATCCAATATTTATAAACATGAAAAACAGTCCCTCTTTCCTTTAATTTAGACTTTTATTTTTTAAATAATGCCCTGAATTGCCATATTTCCCCCTCTATTCCCCCAACAAAATCTTCTTAGACATTTATGAGCTTCATGCATCAAATAACATATTCCTTCTTCCATCATCACCCCACTCTCAAACTTTACTATCTTAAACATTTAAGTTTATCATAACAGTAAAGATCCTAAATCTCTTTGAACAACTCTTTAAGGGTATCTGCCTTAGATTTAGAAATAAGCTGTGAATGAATACCCCAGGGTATAATTTTTAAAATGGCATTTTTATGTTTGGATTTTGTCTAAAAACATAAAGGAAGAAAGAGAAAGGAAGAAAAAAAAAAGAAGAAAGTGGAGAAAGAGCAAGTTTCTACATCAAGTTCACTGAAGAATTTGGTGAAGCTATAACGTCAGCCACAGTAAAAGCTGACAGGCTTTTCATTGAAAGTTACCAGACACTCCTTTGTTTAACAACACACCATGTGTTCAAGAGCAAAAGTGTGCCGTTCATTTCAGAAGAGAAAAATCTGATTTTTTTTTAGATAATATAGGAAGAAATAAAAGCATAGATTTTTTAATTCCCTTGTTTCATTCTGTAACTTTTCACAGTTTAACCTGGTTGATGCAGACACGTGATGCACAATATGAGAATATTGTAAATACCTTCTGCCAATGAGAGGAACAATGAAAAAACTGCAGAATTTACTACCCCAAGTCAATGATGAAGCATCAGTAAGAGACAGAGAGAGGTCCTTGTACATATGTAAAGATACTCATGTACATTTATTTGGCATGTGAGTTGGATGTGATTTTTTTTTTAACTGGAGTAAAATTGCTTTACAATGTTGTGTTACCTAAAGGGAATCAGCTACATGTATGCATATATCCTCCTCTCTTTCTTGAACCTCCCTCCCACGCACCCCCATCCCACTCCCCACACCCTCAGGTCATCACAGAGCACCAAGCTGAGCTTCCTGTGCTATACAGCAGCTTTCCACTAGCTATGTGCTTTACACATGGTAGTGTATACATGCCAATGCTACTCTCTCCCAGAGTAGCATACATGCATACATGCCCCATCCTCCTCTCTCCTCCCCTGTGTTCATGTTTTCGATGTATTATAGAGTGACACCCAAGCAAACTACTCAATTAAAAAAAAAAAAACAAACAAACAACAACAAAAAAACATTGTAGGTACACTCAGTACATCTTGGATTATCTTGTGTAAGTTTTTCAGTGTATGGAATATTATGCTGTGTATGCTGTGTTCAGTTGCTCAGTCTTGCCCAACTCTTCACAACTTCATAAACTATAGCCTTCCAGGCTCTTCTGTCCAAGGGATTATCCAGGAAAGAATACTGGAGTAGGTTGCTATTTCCTCCTGCAGGGGATCTTATCACTCAGCCATAAAAAGGAATGAATTTGAGTCAGGTCTAGTGAGGTGGATGAACCTAAAGCCTATTATACCGAATGAAGTAAGTCAGAAAGATAAAAACAAAAAGCATACACTAACTCATATATATGGACTCTAAAAAAGTAGGTACTGATGAACCTATTTGCAGGGTAGGAATAGAGACCCAGACATAGAGAACAGACTTGCGGATATAGCAGAAGAAGGAAAGTTAAGTCACTCAGTCACGTCGGACTCTTTGCGACCCCGTGGACTGTAGCCCACCAGACTCCTCCGCCCATGGGATTCTCCAGGCAAGAATACTGGAGTGGGTTGCCATTTCCTTCTCCAGGGGATCTTCCCGACCCAGGGATCGAACCCAGGTCTCCTGCATTGCAGGCAGACGCTTTAACCTCTGAGCCACCAGGGAAGAAGGAAAGGATGGGACTAATTGAGAGAGAAGCACTGAAACATATACATTACCATATGTAAAATAGCTAGCCAGTGGGAAGTTGCTGTATAACAGGGAGCTCAACCTGGCACTCTGTGACAATCTAGAGGGATGGGGTGGGGTGGGGGAAGGGAGGGACGTTCAAGTGGGAGGGGACACGTGTACATTTATGGTATTCGCATTGTTATATGGCAGAAATCAACATGGCATTGTAAAGCAATTATCCGCCAATTAAAAATAAATTTTAAAAAATCGAAATAACAATACAGTAGATGGAGAATATTTCAGTGCACATGGTTTTTAACTCTACTGAGGGCCTCTAATAAGCCTAGATAGTGAGTTAGAGCCAACAGCACAACCAGCTGATTTAGTCAATTCACTCCAACAGCTGATCAGGTCCAATAAAACCAAAACAAAATAATTAGCCAACTGAGCTATTTGGATGAAATGGTTGATTGATTGAGCAGAATAATAAACCCAACAGTGCCAAGCAGACTAAGAACTCAGCCTCTCAGAGGCCAACCTCTCATGACTGGATAAGTAATGAATCTTTCTTCATCTCCTCATCTTGGGAGAGACCCAAGACAACTCCTGAATCGAGAGGTTTATACTTTTTACAAGAATCTAGAAGAAAATATTATATTGTGCTTGGATTTTGGCTGATGCCAAATCTCATCACTCTTCTCTCTAGCTGGCTGTCACTTTCAAGATTTATGTGAATGTTAACTGCCATCAACAGTTCAAATTTTCAGTTGGGTTCACAGCAGCCAACAGCACTATGATATTAGAAGATTCTAGATGTAGATTCAATTGCATAGCAATGGCTGCCTGCCATCTTAACAATATGAAAGCATGCGTTTTCAGAGCATCAGTTATTGCTTGTTTTGTGCATGAATAGGAAATATTGGTAAAATTTGTACTGTGAATGACAAAAGTAGGAATGAAAAAGTATCATTGAATAGTTTTCTATACTGATGAAGAATGAAATTTTTATCACTTTCAGCTTTGCTCTTACATCTGTTTCCTGGAAAGAAGGAATTTAGTGCCAATAACAAATATGCTAATTACAATTTGGGCTATAGCTTCAAAATCTTTAAGTAAATGCCGAATACTTTAGTTCAGTTAGGAAATTTGCTAAGACACATTTCTTCTGACAGATGCCAAGGAGAATGTCTGTTTTTAATACTTGAAAGATATACCAGATTTGCACTTTAAATAACCACAGTTTTACAGCTCCAATCGGAGGCTTATTGAGCTCTTGACTATGTTTTCAGCATTGAATGTCAGAAGGTAACCTACTTCAAATAGCAAGGCAACCTACTTCAAATAGTTGTTTTTTTTGTTGTTGTTGATGGTGGTACCAACCATACAACTACTTTAGCAGTATTTATCTCAGAATTAAAAGAGCTAATTGTTTTATTTCATGTAGATTTAAGATCACTGAGCAGAGACAGATATAAATGTCCAACTAGCTGGTACTTCAGAATGCTTAGGTTTATGAGTCCAAAACCATTCAACTCAGCAGCCCATGTATCTGGGCCATCCTCAGAGGCAATGCTGGTCTTCATACTTAGTTTTATTGTGTGGTGGTCTTCATTATCTTCAGATAGATGGAGAAATCAGAATTGCCATATATTGATCTCTTTATTTTCCCTCACTTAAGACTGGCATAGTGCTCCACATGAAGCAACCAAATTATTGACAAATGGAAAAGATTTTTCAATTCTAATTTTCCTACATAACATGTTTATTAAAAAAAAACTAGTAGAGACAAAAGTAGGCTTCATTTCAAAGGACTTAATGCTTTAATGTATTTTAAAGACTTGTATAAATATTTTTCATAAACTTCTTTTATAGCTCCCAAGTCTTCTTCCCTATTTAGTTCAGTTGCCCAGTCGTGTCTCTTTGCAACCCCATGGACTGCAGCACTCCAGGCTTCGCTTCCATCACCAACTCCCAGAGCTTGCTCAAACATGTGTGCATTGAGTGGGTGATGCCAACCAACCATCTCATCCTCTATTGTCCCCTTCTCCTCCTCCTTCAACCTTTCCCAGCATCAGGGTCTTTCCAAATGAGTCAGTTCTTCACATCAGGCTGCCATAGTATCGGAGTTTCAGCTTCAATGGCAGTCCTTCCAATGAATATTCAGGTCTGAGTTCCTTTAGGATTGACTGGTTTGATCTCCTTGCAGTCCAAGGGACTCTCAAGAGTCTTCTTCAAAACCACAGTTCAAAAGCATCAGTTCTTCAGTGCTCAGCCTTCTTTATGGTCCAAGTCTCACATTCATACATGACTACTGGAAAAACCATAGCCTTGACTAGATGGACCTTTGTTGGCAAAGTAACATCTCTGATTTTTAATATGCTGTCTAGGTCAGTCACAGAAACCTAACTCCTGTCCCCATTACAGAAACCTAACTGCTGTCCATATAGAAAGATTGCAATTTATTTACAACTGGATAGACTTAGGCCATTGGAGAAGGCAATGGCACCCCACTCCAGTACTATTGCCTGGAAAATCCCATGGACAGAGGAGCCTGGTAGGCTGCAGTCCATGAGGTCGCTAAGAGTCGGACACGACTGAACAACTTCACTTTCACTTTTCACTTTCATGCATTGGAGAAGGAAATGGCAACCCACTCCAGTGTTCTTGCCTGGAGAATCCCAGGGACAATGGAGCCTGGTGGGCTGCCATCTATGGGGTCGCACAGAGTCGGACACGACTGAAGCGATTTAGCAGCAGCAGCAGACTTAGGCCATGGGACTTACATGATGGCTCAGATGGTAAGGCATCCATCTGCAATGCAGGAGACCTGGGTTCAATCCCTGGGTCAGGAAGATCCCCTGGAGAAAGGCATGGCTTTGTTTTCCTTAGCATGGCTTTGGGTTGTCCTTTCACTATGAGTTTACCCAGTATAATATTTCAGTATTGTTGAAATAAATGCTGACTTTGCTACAGTGACAATAGTCTAAAAGTATTGGCATTTTATAAGCAAAAAACATAATTTTCTGCTTGCTTAAACTACTTTATAAAACCTCATGAGAAATACTAAAAATAATCAATGACTTGAAATTGTTCACATTGTACTACCACTTGGAATCTGATCTTCTTCAGAGAAGGAAATGAAACAAACACATATTCAATCATTCTTATCAACATCACCAGCATTTCTGTTTCTAGGTCTACTATATGCCAAGAATTACAGTAGACACTTAGGGTCCAAAATCTTATTTTATATCCATAAAATCTTATGTAAGGTAAATCCTATTATCCAGTTTCATAGATGAGGAAACTAAGTTTCAGAAAAGTAAAGTGACTTGCCTGAAGCCGTGTAGATACTAAGTGGCAGAGCTGAACTTCATATACAGGTTTCTTGGACAATAAAATCTTTGTTACATGAAGCTTTCTTAGAGGACTGAAAGTAGTAAAGAACCTGGCAGTTTTCTCATAGGGAGAGTGAGGTAGCAAAATATATGCCTACTACTTGTTCTGTCTAATCACCTAATGATATCTGGGATTAAAATACTGTTAAAGTGTATTATTTGCCTGCAGTGCAGGAGACCCGCATTCAATCCCTGGGTTGGGAAGATCCTCTGAGGAAGGGAATGGCAACCTACTCCAATATTCTTGCCTGGAGAATTCCATGAATAGGCCATGGGGTCACAAAGAGTCGACCTTCACTTTAAAATATATTACAACCTGTGTAAGTCAGAAATCTTGCCTTTTGTGTCTCACATCACCAACGCAGGTGTGGGTTTTGGATGAAAATTTCTAGGAATACTTAGAATTGGTGGCAGATTATGTTCAAGTGAAGGTGTGGTCAGGAACAACAAGCAAAAGGGAAAATATATGTGATTGGTAGAAGGAAGGGTTACTTAAAGAAAAATCCCAAATTTTCAGGTTGAAGAAATTTTAACAACTATTTAGACCCAGCTAATGCATGAAACTATTTTACCACATTTGATTATTTACTTGAATATCTGTTTGATTAGACAAACAGCCTATTTCCTCTTCTGAGTCATTTATTTGTCTGCTCACTAAATACATTCACAAATACTTTTTGAAATTATTTTGTGCCATGAACCATGCCAGGCACTGAAAGGATACACAAGCCAATGGCCCTTTTCCTCAAGATCTTTCTTATATTGAGCCAGTCTCTTTCACTTGGGTACAAACTTGGGTACAAATTTTATCCAAAGAATTCTTTTGAGTTTTTCTTCCAAATGATAACATTTCAAATATGTCAGGTCATCTAACGTGCCACTTTCCCTGGGAGTGGGCCCTTCTTCCCCTGTGGCTCTATGTTTTCCTTTCACTTTTAGAGAAATGAAAGTGGGAAAACTTTTTCCCATAACGTATCTTTGGTTTTGGAGGATGAGAGGGGCCAATGGGAAAACAATGGGTAAGAAAGGCAAAACTGGTTGTTTAATGTGGCTCCAGTGTGACTTTTAGGGATCACAGTAAAAGGCAAGCTTGATGTATATTAATTTTTTTATTAGAACAGAATTGCTTTATAACGTCATGTTATTTTTTGCTGTACAATACCAT
Organism: Bubalus kerabau; assembly: GCF_029407905.1. NCBI lineage: Eukaryota > Metazoa > Chordata > Mammalia > Artiodactyla > Bovidae > Bubalus > Bubalus kerabau. The sequence goes on along the minus strand of NC_073632.1, from coordinate 32,308,559 downwards.
GAATCAACCATAGGTTTACGTATATTCCCCTCCCTTTTGAAACTCCCTCCCACCTCTCCATTATACTCCTCTTGGTCACCATAGAGCACCGAGCTGAGATAGTAGCATTGACATACGTATTCTACCGTGTGTAAAGTAGACAGCCATCAGGAAGCTCCTGTATAGGACAGAGAACTCAACTTGATGTATTTTAATATGTGCCGAGGTTTCTAGGGTTAGGAAGCAAACAACTTTAAAGGAAAATAATGAATCTGTATTGCCTGGAATAATTCATATCTTATACCTCTTGAAAATCTAATCACAAGCATAGGCTTCCAGATGAGGTCAAAATGCAGCAAAGGAACAGATGCAGTAAACACATTTCCTCATGTGTTTTCAGTTCTTTGTTCTTTAGTCACTAAGTCATGTTCAACTCTTTTGTGACCTTATGGACTGTAGTCCACCAGGCTCCTCTATCCATGGGGATTCTCCAGGCAAAAATACTGAAGTGATTGCCATTTCCTTCTCCAGGGGATCTTCCTGACCCAGGGATCAAACCTGTGTCTGCATTGGCAGGTGGATTTTTTTACCACTGAACTGCCATGGAAATCCAAACTCATTAGAATCTGGTTTTCACTCCAAATTTTCCGTGCTAATTATATTATTAACCCAAATCATCACACCTTCTCTCTAATTTATTTTGTATAAATTTGATGAGCACACCATATATAATTATATCCAACCTGGCTTAAGAATGGAAAATGAAGCCAAGGACAAAGGCATGGCACTCGTGTCCACCTACTCTAGAGGGACAGAAATCTTATAACCCATTACATTGGCCATTCAGCTCTTACTGTCCCCACATCTGGTAAGCTTCTTCATTTTCTCCATAAGAAGATATAAACATAGATGTCAACTCTCTGTTTAAGTCTACTTTTATAAGAAATTTAAATAAGCTATTTAAACTAAATAAAATGAAACACAGCAAAACAAACAAACAAAAAACAGTTCACCCATTTCTCTCACTTCCCACCCCCTGCCTCTGGCAACCATCAATCTGTTCTCTGTATCTGTGAGCTTGTATTTCTATCTGTAAAACCCACTCAAGGAACTGTGATATCTTGTTTTTAGAGATGCCATGATGGGTTCAATAGATCCGATTTTTCTTATCGTACTCAAACAAATCTAAAGAGTTACTAATAATCACATACCATTACTCATAAATAACCCCAAAGTAGGGCATTTCTATTGTGCTGTTGATGTTGAGTGAGTGAGTGAGTGAAAGTCACTCAGTCTTGTCTGACTCTTTGTGATCCCATGGACTATACAGTCCATGGAATTCTCCAGGCCAGAATCCTGGAGTGGGTAGCCGTTCCCTTCTCCAGGGGATCTTCCCAACCCAGGGATTGAACACAGGTCTCCCACATCGCAGGTGGGTTCTTTACCAGCTGAGTCACAAGGGAAGCTGTTGATGGTAGAAGCAGCTTTCTCTCTCTCTGTGAATCAGAACACATGCCAATTTCCTACTTCCCATTCATTTCACCATTGCAATTCTTCAGAGACCACTATATTTATTCACTTAATACTTTATTTTGTCAGTATTCTAAACTATAACTATTCCAGATCAGGAGGTTTGCACAAATTTGAAGATTCTTGAAACTCTTTGACAATATCTTTGCAATTTCTCCTACTTTGACCAACCGAGGATACACCTTTGCCAGGTAATTATCTATGGCCATAAGTCAGTATTCAAAGAAGAATTAAGAACTTGTGAAGTTATGCTTGCCTTTTCTTTGACTAAATTGAAAGCTTTCTTACTAGAATCTCTGGAGTTCAGGAAACATGAGTCAAAAAGAGGCAAAGTCAGGGAATCCAGAAACAGCTTTCAGAAAGCTAATAGCAAATTGATTTTTTTAATTCTGTTTCCTCACAATCTCTCATCATGTAAACAATACAGCTCAGAAGTGTCATCTATGGACTAGCAGCATCAGCATCTCCTTAGAGATTATTAGAAATACAAATTATCAGGTCTCCTCAGGTCTACTAGATGAGCCTCTCTGGAGGTAGGGTCCAGGAATTTGTGTTTTATCAGTTTTCTAGGTGATTTTCATGCATGCTAAGGAGTGGGAACCACTCTACTATGCCAGATTCTGTGAATCTGTTCTCACTGCTATACTATGTGAGGCTGTAGGGCTGCATGGGTAAGATAAGGAATAAAGAAGATAGTTCTTGAAAATATGGTAAAAATTATTTAATATTATTTACATAATGCTATTTGTTAACTTCCTCCTTTCACTTCTCAGATATTTGGAATAGCAAGTTTTCTAAGTGAATTTAAGGTGCTTCTTATTGTTCAATTCCTTGAGACCCTGTGGACTACAGTAAGCCAGGCTCCTCTGTCCTCCACTACCTCCTGGAGTTTGCTCAAATTGAAGTCCATTGAGTTGGTAATGCTATCCAGTCATCTCATCCTCTGCCACCCCCTTCTCCTTTTGGCTTCAATCTTGCCCAGCATCAGAGTCTTTTCCAGTGAGTCAGCTCTTCGCACTAGGTGGCCAAAGTATTGGAACTTCAGCTTCAGCCAACAGTCCTTCCAATAAATATTCAGCATTGATTTCTTTTAAGATTGACTGGTTTGATCTCCTTGCTGTCCAAGGGACTCTCAAGAATCTTCTCCAGAACAATTTGAAAGCATCACTGGTGAATTAAGTGCAAAGTCCAGATTAAGGCTGAGATGTTCTTACTCCTTTATTCAGATCCAATCCATTATTTTTATTTTCCTCCACAAGTTTCCCCTTTGCCTCTTGAGTAATCCAGTGAAACTATTCTTTTCATTGCTAAACTTCAGGATGTACCAGGAGTCAGGTCCAGGAACATATCTCAAAATGATTGTCTCCCTGATATCTTTTCATTACAAGATCTTGCCAAGAGCTTGTTCTTCACTGAAAAATCATATAGTGATTCACTGTTTACCAAAAGTCTGATTGAGCCAAACCAGGAATGTAATTTAGAAGACAGAAAAGTATGGTAGAAAATACATCAGTTTTAGAGTCAAACAGATTTAAGCATGATACACGGTCTATGACTTACTAACTATGCATTTTGTGGCAATTAAAGTCTCTGAATTTCAATTTCCTTGGCCATTGAATGTACTGTATAAGAGATAATTCTTGATTTACTTGTTTCTCAGTCAGCCTACGGATTTATTTGCATATGCCTATCTCACTACAAACAGCTGATGAAGTGACTAATGAAATAATTCATATCTAGTGTCTAGTCCTTTGCCTGGAACTGAGAAGATTTTTAATAGAAGTTAATTCTCCTTTGTGTTTTCTTTCTTTCTTATTTCTTCTGCTGAGAATCCTTTTTTGATATATGGCAAAACCAATACAATATTGTAAAGTTAAAAAATAAAATAAAATAAAAAAAGAAAAATGCCAAAAAAAAAAAAAAAAAAAAGAAAGGATTCAAGAATTTGTCTGCAGAGCTGACCAAAGTGTGCAATAATAGGCAACCTGAATATTGTAATACACATATGACAGCAAAATTGTGAGGCTTGCCACTCTAACCATTAGACCTGTGCTAGCCCAGGAAAAATGGTGGTCACCCATGGCTCTTAAAGACTTAAAATTTGCTTAAGTTGATACACTCTGTCTATCTATATATGTATGTGCATGTGTGTGCTAGTCTCTCCGTCTTGTCTGACTCTTTGAGACCCCATGGACCTCATCAAAGTCATAGCTCCATCAAGGCTCCTCCACCTGTGGGATTTTCCAGACAAGAATACTGGAGTAGGTTGCCATTCCTTTCTCCAGGGGATCTTCCCCACCCAGGGATTGAACCCATGTCTCCCACATTACAGGCAGATTCTTTACTGTCTGAGCCACCAGTGGTTCAGCCACCACAGAACCAATTCTGTGAAATTCATAAAATAATAGTTTTCACAGAATTGGTATAAAAAAGAAATATAAAATCTTTCACAAATACATTTTATGTTGATTATGTTTTGAAATGGTGTATCTCAGATATGTCAGCTTAAATAAATTTAGTACTAATTTCACCTGTTTCCTTTTTTAATGTGGTGATGAAAAATTTTAAATTGTATATGCAGCTCACATTTGTGGCTCTCCTAATATTTCTATTGGACAGCACTGCCCTGAGTCATGAGACTTTAGACCACATTTGCCCACCAAATAAATAGTTTTATATGTTAACTGTATTTGGCAACTTTAAACATAGCAATGTCAATAGTCCCACATTAATGATTTTTGAATCATTTTTAATAACTGTAAAGAGGGCAACAAAGCCTCAGTGAACTTAATTGTGTAACTGTTCGAGAAATCAGAGACATAGGCTGTGCAGAACTAATCCATGCAGAGCCACCTTCCCCATCTGTTTTTTCCAAAGGGAACTCACACTTTATGGCCAGTTTAGTAAACTTTTTCTATGAATGAGCAGTAGTAAGGCCAAAGATAGAAACGATACCTCTGCATGGACATGGACTTGTGAGCTGTCTTTCTTTTAATGGCAAACATGATGGGTAAGCATCTGATTAGTTAGCATCATGCTTTTCTCTTCACTTCTGTCTCCAAATCAGAAATTCCTGTCTTCATTAGCTTCCCCATTTATATCTTATCAAGAACAATATCAAGTCTTATTTTGTATATGAAAACTTTACTAGTCTACTTCAATTTCTGCTATTTTCCATCCTGTAGTACTTATTATTTTTAATATATACATGCAGTTAGTCCTTGGTATTCACAGATGTGGAATATTCAGATTCAGGGAGCCAACTATGCTATGCCATTTCATATAATGGAACTGAGCATTTTGGTATCACAGTAGTCCTGTAACGAAACCCAGAGAGACAACTGTAGCAGCTTTTCACCAAGCAAGATTCTTTGTGTTTTCTAATTGCTTTGGTATAAGTCTTATACAGATCCATCCTCTGATCCCCTCAAATGAAAGTGAAAGTGTTAGATGCTCAGTTCAGTTCAGTCACTCAGTCATGTCCGCCTCTTTGCGACCCCATGAATCGCAGCACGCCAGGCCTCCCTGTCTATCACCAACTCCCGGAGTTCACTCAAACTCATGTCCATTGAGTTGGTGATGCCATCCAGCCATCTCATCCTCTGTCGTCCCCTTCTCCTCCTGCCCCCAATCCCTCCCAGCATCAGAGTCTTTTCCAATGAGACAACTCTTCGCATGAGGTGGCCAAAGGACTGGAGTTTCAGCTTTAGCATCATTCCTTCCAAAGAACACCCAGGACTGATCTCCTTTAAAATGGACTGGTTGGATCTCCTTGCAGTCGAAGGGGCTCTCAAGAGTCTTCTCTAATCCTGAACCCCTCTCCCGTGTACACCCGTGGCGGATTCATGTTGATGTATGGCAAAACCAATACAATATCGTAAAGTAATTAGCCTCTAATTAAAATAAATAAATTTGAATTAAAAAAAAAATACATAAAAAAAAGAGTCTTCTCAAACACCACAGTTCAAAAGCATCAATTCTTCGGTGCTCAGCTTTCTTCACAGTCCAACTCTCACATCCATACATGACCATAGGAAAAACCATAGCCTTGACTAGACGGACTTTTGTTGGCAAAGTAATGTCTCTGCTTTTGAATATGCTATCTAGGTTGGTCATAACTTTCCTTCCAAGGAGTAAGGGTCTTTTAATTTCATGGCTGCAGTCACCATCTGCAGTGATTTTGGAGCCCAGAAAAATAAAGTCTGACACTATTTCCACTGTTTCCCCATCTATTTCCCATGAAGTGATGGTACCAGATGCCATGATCTTTGTTTTCTGAATGTTGAGCTTTAAGCCAACTTTTTCACTCTCCTCTTTCACTTTCATCAAGAGGCTTTTGAGTTCCTCTTCACTTTCTGCCATAAGGGTGGTGTCATCTGCATATCTGAGGTTATTGATATTTCTCCCAGCAGTCTTGATTCCAGCTTGTGCTTCCTCCAGCCCAGTGTTTCTCATGATGTACTCTGCATATAAGTTAAATAAGCAGGGTGACAATATACAGCCTTGACATACTCCTTTTCCTATTTGGAACCAGTCTGTTGTTCCATGTCCAGTTCTAACTGTTGCTTCCTGACCTGCATATAGGTTTCTCAAGAGGCAGGTCAGGTGGTCTGGTATTCCCATCTCTTTCAGAATTTTCCACAGTTTCTTGTGATCCACACAGTCAAAGGCTTTGGCATAGTCAATAAAGCAGAAATAGATGTTTTTCTGGAACTCTCTTGCTTTTTCCATGATCCAGCAGATGTTGGCAATTTGGTCTCTGGTTCCTCTGCCTTTTCTAAAACCAGCTTGAACATCTGGAAGTTCACGGTTCACATATTGCTGAAGCCTGGCTTGGAGAATTTTGAGCATTACTTTACTAGCGTGTGAGATGAGTGCAATTGTGTGGTAGTTTGAGCATTCCTTGGCATTGCCTTTCTTTGGGATTGGAATGAAAACTGACTTTTTCCAGTCCTGTGGCCACTGCTGAGTTTTCCAAATTTGCTGGCATATTGAGCGCAGCACTTTCATAGCATCATATTTCAGGATTTACAAGAGCTCAACAGGAATTCCATCACCTCCACTAGCTTTGTTCCTAGTGATACTTTCTAAGGCCCACTTAACTTCACATTCCAGGATATCTGGCTCTAGGTGAGTGATCATACCATTGTGATTATCTGGGTTGTGAAGATTTTGTTTGTACAGTTCTTCTGTGTATTCTTGCCACCTCTTCTTAATATCTTCTGCTTCTGTTAGGTCCCTACCATTTCTGTCTTTTATCGAGCCCATTTTGCATGAAATGTTCCCTTGGTATCTCTAATTTTCTTGAAGAGATCTCTAGTCTTTCCCATTCTGTTGTTTCCTTCTATTTCTTTGCACTGATCACTGAGGAAGGCTTTCTTATCTCTCCTTGCTATTCTTCGGAACTTTGCATTCAGCTGCTTATATCTTTCCTTTTCTCCTTTGCTTTTCACTTCTCTTCTTTTCACAGCTGTTTATAAGGCCTCCCCAGAGAGCCATTTTGCTTTTTTGCATTTCTTTTCCATGGGGATGGTCTTGATTCCTGTCTCCTGTACAATGTCACAAACCTCTGTCCATAGTTAGTTGCTCAGTCATGTCCAATTCTTTGTGACCCTATGGACTGTAGACCACCAGGCTTCTCTGTCTATGGGGTTCTCCAGGCAAGAATACTGGAGTGGTTTGCCATTCCCTTTTCCAGGGGATCTTCCTGACCCAGGGATCGAACCTGGGTCTCCCTCATTGCAGGCAGATTCTTTACCATCTGAGCCATCAGGGGATAGCAATCACCTCAAGGGAAGAGGAGCCTGGTGGTCTGCAGTCCATGGGGTCCTAAAAAGTCAAGCATGACTGAGGGACTAATACTTTCTAGGGAAGAGGTATATCTTGTGTGTCTTTGTGTTCCTCACAGCCTTTGTTTAAGCAGAGTAGCTAATATTGGCTGTAATGATAATAATGAAGTTCCTAAAGAGCAACATAAAAACCAGTCCACGTGAAAATGTGCAATATGAGTACAAGCTCTTTGTGAACAAGAAATATCTGTTGAATATTTTTTCCTGAATGCCCTTTCTGAATGTCAAGTTCATCAGGGTTGAAATTGAATACATGCATTTCCCTTCCCTGACTTGCTCCTCTTTGATTCCTATGTCAGTGAGTTGGGCTACTGGCCCACTCTCCACCCCCAGACCCTACATCCTATTGATATCCCTCTAGTCCATTCAGTGATCTCAGTCCTCACTGTTTACATCTTATCTCTACCTCCTGTCTTTCTCTCACCCTCAGCTCAATCAGTATGAGCTGTGAAAAGGATAAATCTGTACATCCCACTTCCTCTGCTTAAAAACACAGTTCTTTTCCCTGGGGTAAAGTCTCAAATCTTTGCTGCTGCTGCTGCTGCTGCTAAGTTGCTTCCGTCGTGTCCGACTCTGTGCGACCCCATTGACGGAAGCCCACCAGGCTCCCCAGTCCCTGGGATTCTCCAGGCAAGAACACTGGAGTGGGTTGCCATTTCCTTCTCCAATGCATGAAAGTGAAAAGTGAAAGGGAAGTCGCTCAGTTGTGTCCGACTCTTAGCGACCCCATGGACTACAGCCTACCAGGCTCCTCCATCCATGGGATTTTCCAGGCAAGAGTACTGGAGTGGGGTGCCATTGCCTTCTCCACTCAAATCTCTAGTAGGGTTTAAGAAGTTTTTTATTAAGTGTGGTCCATTTATACCACTTCAACATCCCTTGGTCTTCACCCCAGCTTCCTGGCTCTCCCAAACAGCTTCCTCTCTTACCTCTATACCTTTCCACATGTTATTCTCTCCACAAAAAGCATCATTCCCTCCTTCTTTGTTAACTCCGTCTACTATCTCCAGTCAGTTGGCTCTGGATTATACACTCCTATGACATAGTGCATAGACCTGATTATAAAATGACTTGTCTGTCTCCTCCACTGAAATGCAAGCAGATTCAAGATTATCTCTTTTGCATTATATTTCTTCTCTTAATTCCATGTCTAGGCTAGGAATGGATTCACAATGTTTTTGAAGAAAGGAAAAAGAGATAGAGGGGTTGAAGGAATCAGGGAGGTACAGAGATAGAAAATGTTTAATTTTATTGGTCTACTTGTTCTCAAATATTTAATTTGTGAGGGTCATCCTTGAACCACCATTTTGAGGCACACCCTTAGGCTGTTGGCTTTTAATATTGATTCAATCACCATTATCGTCTCTTTCTTGTGATTTGTTGTCATCTAGTCGCTAAGTCATGTCTGACTGTTTGCGACTCCATGGACTGTAGCCTGTCAGACTCCTCTGTCCATGGAATTTTCCAAGAATCCTGGAATGGGTTGCCATTTCCTCTAGGGGATCTTTCCAACCTAGGCATGGAACCTGCATCTCCTGCGTTGCAGGCAGATGCTTTAGCACTGAGCCACTAGGAAGCCCATTTTTGCAATTGCTGCTAAGTCACTTCAGTCATGTCCGACTCTGTGCGACCCCATAGACGGCAGCCCACCAGGCTCCCCCGTCCCTGGGATTCTCCAGGCAAGAACACTGGAGTGGGTTGCCATTTCTTTCTCCAGTGCATGAAAGTGAAAAGTGAAAGTGAAGTTGCTCAGTCATGTTGACTGTTCGCAACCCCATGGACTGCAGCCCACCAGGCTCCTCCATCCATGGGATTTTCCAGGCAAGAGTACTGGAGTGGGGTGCCATTGCCTTCTCTATTTTTGCAATTAGGCTCACACTTTTGTGAGGTCATGGGTTGAATACAGTAGCCAACATTCATAATTCAAACTGGTCCATCCAGGGACCTTCACCTACCCACTCCCAGTGGACGACAACACTATGCTGTTATAAACTGGATTAATCAGCCCACTTTAAAATACCTGTTTATTACTTTCATGAAGTCAGCCAATAGCCAAGTCAACTCAATCAATTAAGAAGTTAATGAATGTTTGTTCTATATTCAGCACCACACTAAGCACTCAGAAAACACTAAATGAATATGAGTCTTAAGAATTTGGAACATGCTCTTAAGAACATTTGTCTAGCTAAGAAAATAAAGCTAAATAAAGTACAAGAAGTAATTGTAGAGAAACATCATGCTACAAAGATGCTTCTGAATTCACACTTTAGAATAGTTTAGCAAGAAATGGTAATTTGATATTTGATCAACAATATCAAAGAAACAGCCACATCAACTAGAACTTCAAAATGAGAAAGTAAAAGATGTTAACCTACAAAAAAAGAAAGAAAGAAAACCCAGGGGACTTAACTATGAGATGGATATTTACTCACGAAAATCTCTCCGTCAATAAAGGTATAATCATGAAGGCCTGCTCTGTTCTCCCCACTATTTACATGAAAAGTAGGATGCCAAATACAGGGCATTCAGCAATCACTGACTCAAGCCATTGCCCTCGGCCAAAAACATCTCCCACATGTGTGGGAGCGGCAGCCAAGGTGTTTTGGTCAGGCGCTGTGAAATTGCCTTGGCTGACTAGGCTTTATGTGAGTCCAGCAAGGAAATAATACTCTGTCTTCTTGCTCCACTACATGTGCTCAGAAGAAGAAATGGTATCAAGGAATCCAAAGCATCCTCTCACATGATGTGTTCCAACTCTCAAGGAGTACGAGGTAAAGAAGTGTAAATTCTTATGTTCTTCTTCCAACCAATAAAAGACAAAATATTTGTTAAAATACTGAAAGGAAATATGGCAGCTTATATAATAGGTTTAAGCAAGTGAAAAATCTCTTGAATGGGACTATTTCACTCCACAAACACTGAGTTTGTTTAGAAGCCACAGTTAATTCTACTACCCATAGGGATTGCTGATGGTGGGGGCTGAGTGAGACCAATAATGAACCAAAAAGAATACAGAGGGATGTGTGCATGCTAAGTCACTTCAGTCATGTCTGACTCTTTGAGACCTTATGGATTGAAGCCCGCCAGACTCCTCTGTCCATGGAGTTCTCCAGGCAAGAATACTGGAGTGAGTTGCTGTGCCCTCCTCAGGGGATCTTCCCAACACAGGGATTGAACCCAAGACTCTTATGTCTCCTGCATTGGCAGGTAGGTTCCTTACCAGTAGTGCCACCTGGGAAGCCCACAAGGGGATGTGGTGGTGGTTTAGTTGCTAAGTTGTGTCCCACTTCTGTGACCCCATGGACTATAGCCCTCCAGGCTCCATCCATGGGATTCTCCAGGCGAGAATACTGGAGTGGGTTGCCATTTCCTTCTCCAAGGGGATACAGTAAAGCAATAAAGGGAGTAAATCTAGAGATAATTCTGCCAATATTTAATTTCAGGCAATTTTTCTGAAGTTCTCCAAGTCTTAGTTTCCCCATTGGTAAAATGGGACTGATAAAAGGATCTACTTTGTTCAGTCATTAGGAGAATTAAATAAGAATAAATCTGTATAGGACAATGCTTCATTATAAATCAGCTATTTATTAATATGTGTATACCCGTCCTTATTCCTAATCCTTTGACATTATCTGTAGTCTGAAATGTCAATCAGCATCAAGGTTCTGGGGCCTTTGGGTTCATAAACAGGGTCTTTTCATTGTGTTCTTACAAAGCAGAGAAAGAAAAAGGCCTCTGGCGGAGGGGTCCCCCCCTTGGATAAGGGCACTAACCCCATTCATGAGGGCTCCACCCTCATAACTTAATCATCTCCCCAGAGCCCTACCTCCTAATACCATCACATTGAAGGTTAGGATTATAAAATATGGATTTTTGAGGACATAACCATTCAGCCCATAACAGCAAGTGATCAGTAAATTTAACAAACAGATGTTCCCTCCTCTCTTTGAAATCTGAGTAAACATGGATTCAATAGCTTATTGTTTCTTATGTATTCTTTGACCTTTACTCCCTCTAGGCATTTGCTTCTGATATTCTCCCTACCTAACATACTCCCTCTTCCTTCCTCATGTGTCTGAAGTCTCTTTCCTTTACAGATCAGTTCAAGCAGCTTTGAATCAACTGCTTATCCTCCCAAGATTCTGAAACTCCTCTCTTCGTTTCTTTTTATTGCTGTTTCTCTCAAGGTACTTTTCACTTGTAATATTATTTAAATATTTTTGTACCCCCGTAGTATCAAGCACAGTATCTCACACATAGTAAGTGTTCAATGTTTTTTTAAAAAGCAATCAAATCTATATCTCAGCTTAAAATACCCTAGCCCAACTAGACATGGCCATTGCCAATAACTAAGATCCTTTCAAACCCAGGTTCATGAATCTGAAACATTGTCTTTCAACAAATTTGGTTATGCAGACAAATCAGCATTTTTTTTTTAGAAAGTAACTTATTTTCTTATTTTTGATTAAAACTTGATATTGCTATTTAAGATCAAGAAATAATTAGGAAATATTATAGCCCTTAATAATAATATCACCTTTTAATCATCAGTCAGTTCAGTTCAGTCGCTCAGTCATGTCCAACTCTTTGTGACCCCATGGAATGCAGTACACCGGGCCTCCCTGTCCATCACCACCAGCTCCTGGAGTTCACCCAAACTCATGTCCATTGAGTCAGTGATGCCTTCCAACCATCTCATCCTCTGTCATCCCCTTCTCCTCCTGCCTTCAATCTTTCCCAGCATCAGGGTCTTTTCAAATGAGTCAGATCTTTGCAACAGGTGGCCAAAGTACTGGAGTTTCAGCTTCAATATCAGTCCTTCCAATGAACACTCAGGACTGATCTCCTTTAGGATGGACTAGTTGGACCTCCTTGCAGTTCAAGGGACTCTCAAGAGTCTTCTCCAACACCACAGTTCAAAAGCATCAATTCTTTGGCACTCAGCTTTCTTTATAGTCCAATTCTCACATCCATACATGACTACTGGAAAAACCATAGCCTTGACTAGATGGACCTTTGTTGGCAAAGTAATGTCTCTGCTTTTCAATATGCTGTCTAGGTTGGTCATAACTTTTCTTCCAAGGAGTAAGCATCTTTTAATTTCATGGCTGCAGCCACCATCTGCAGTGATTTTGGAGCCAAAAAAATAAAAAGTCAGCCACTGTTTTCATCCTCATATAATTATGCATCTTAACTCTAGTATAGTATTCATAGAAACCCAGTTACACTTATTCTAATTTAAATTGAAATTGTGACCATTTTTATTGCTTTATCAAAAGTGAGAACAGAGGTTAGGAGAGAAGTCCGTTCAAGAAAGCCAGAGACCCAAACCCCTACTGCAAGAGGCTTAGTTTCATTATACAGCTTATCTTGTGGATTTGCAGGAAAAGAAGTGTGTGCCTATATAAAATAAAAGTTTATATGCAAACACACTCTTTAAAATGTAAAGACTTTTGCTACTAATATTATACTTATTTACCTATGCAATAAGTCTTTAAGATAGAAAAAGTATTATTAACTCCATTTTACAAAATCCTGAAACGCAGAAAGATTAATTTATTTACTTAAGATCATACATTAAGTGAATTCCAGCCTTGAGATTAGAAGCTCTGTCATCTGACTCACAGCCTTTAACTCTTTCTATTACTCTATTTCGAGGTAAGAAAAACTGTGCAATAAAAGCCATGCACCCAAACCAAAAGGCTCATCTCTACATTTCAGTGCCCAAAAAATACCTCTAGAGTAGCAGTAGTAGCAGCAGCAGTACTAGATGTTGTTGTAAGAAACTGAGTTATCTTAAAATGTCTTTAAACCCCTCAATAGATTTTCTAAGAGTGAACTGACTTTTTAAAGAGTCCCAGTGTTTTCCTTGAGCCAAATTTTAGACACTACTTCTTTTCTCCTTAAATTTACTGAGCATGTTCTATGGCTTTAGAGAAATTAAAGAATGCTGAGGACTGGAATTTTGACCAGAGCAGATATGAGAGGGCTTCAAGAACAACAATAAAAAATGTCTTTCATATAACATGTGCTTAATGCATTCTGCTTTTATAAGTGAAGCCACTAAAAAATTTGTTTCTATCATCAGTAGGGATTAGGCAAAAATCACTGGTTCCCTCCTACTTAAAAATTTCTGTTTCAAAAACAGTTTTCCTGAAAGTAAAAAATTTAAAGTATTGGGAAGATTTCCATGACCACAACTTCTAATAGTAACTGCTCCTTTTATTGATTTATCCCATATTTACAGCTCATACTACTGCTTTTTCATAGGTGTCTTGGAATAGGTTTTTTCCCTATCTCCCCCAAAAATTGAATTTTTGAGGGTAGATTCACACTTTAACTCACAATAAAATATGAATAATCTATGAAGTATCAATTCCTTCTGATATCTGGCAAGAGAATTAGTGACAGCATTTTGTTACTGATGTTTTTCTCAAAGTGTAATCCTTAGAGCATATGAGCTGGAGTGTTTGTTAAAAATAAAATAAATTAAAAAATTGACCTCTGAATCAGAATCTCTCTGTGGATGAGGCCCTGGAATCTGAGTCTGATACATGCTAGAGTTTGAAAATCAGTAAACTAGAGGATTAAGGCGGGGGCACAAGAAGTTACAGATAACGACACAAAATATGGCTTATGGTTAAGGCCCCGTAAATAAAAGCCATGCACCCAAACCAGAAGGCTCATCTCTAAACTTTGCCTGACTGCTTCTCAATTTCCTGCTCTGCAGGTTTTTAGCACAAATCATTCTCACCAAAGATTATTAACTTTCCTCGTGTGATGAGATTTCACTGGAAAGGTGAAATCATTCTGCCAGAAACATCACTGATGGGTTCTGAAGAAGCCAGCTCCAGACAGCCTGCTGGCTGAACGACTCAGTGGACAGTTATAAGTGGGTTCCTCAGGGGCTCAAGAAAGTGCTGTGAGTTGGGTGGTCTATATGAACAGTAGTTCAAGGAGTAGAACAGAAAACACTGAATGTAATTTAATATAGCACACACTCTCAACTCTGACAAGGCCCAGGTCTGATCTGTGTGAAGATCGAATTACCCTTCTCGCCACAGAGGGACACCCTCCCCAGCCACTGCCATTGGTAGCGCCTGTGGGAAAACTTTGCAGCAGCTGTGCTACCTTATCTAGTCAAAGGGAAGAAGAGGTCATCAGATTTCAGGGCTGCCAGTTGTTAAACCTTTATAAGAACCACAAGGAGGGAGGTGGAGGAGAAGGGGCAAGCCAAGAGGATTTTAAGGAAAGATACACAAAAATCATTCTAATTCCTTTGAGAACATAATCCAGGATTTATTTTCTGAAATAAAAACCTGGAAGGAAAAAAAAAAAATAAACACATGTTAAATTATTAATGACCAAATATCACTTAGAGATTTGATTGTATTTTCCTTCCTATACTGATGTTAGGGAGCCAAAGCCAGAATACTGAGAAAGACTAATTGCAAATGAAATTAAGACTGGTAAGCATTTCACTAACTTTGGTCATATTTAGTGTTGTATACTAGGCTACATTAGTAAAAAAAAAATTAAATTAAAAATCAATCTTTGAAACTAACAAAGGAAGCATTCAACATTAAATGGACTAATGGCAAAGTCTTGGCATCACAAAAAAAATCTACCTAGATTTTCAGAACCAAATTAGAGGTCAGCCTAGTCCAGATAGCAATAAATCTCCTCTATACAATGTTAACGAAAGCTAAAACAAACCACACTTTGATGGTTTGCTGTCAACTTTCCCTGTGAAAGTCAGAAATGAAAACCTCAAGTGCTACACTATTCTTGGGTCCCAAAGTTACTAGGGTTTTCTAGAAGCGAATCTGTTTCATGAGGTGCTAGAGTTGAATAGGAGAAGGCAATGGCACCCCACTCCAGTACTCTTGGCTGGAAAATCCCATGGGTGGAGGAGCCTGGTGGGCTGCAATCCGTGGGGTTGCAAAGAGTTGGACACGACTGAGTGACTTCACTTTCATTTTTCACTTCCATGCATTGGAGAAGGAAATGGCAACCCACTCCAGTGTTCTTGCCTAGAGAATCCCAGGGAGAGGGGAGCCTGGTGGGCTGCTGTCTATGGGGTTGCACAGAGTCAGACACAACTGAAGTGATTTAGCAGCAGCAGCAGAGTTGAATAATGTCACTCTGCTTCCCCACGGTCTCCCAGGCTGATCCCTCTACAGCCTTGAGACTAACTCTGTTTTACTGTTATCTTACTTTTGTTTACCCCTATCTTAAAGCTTAAGCTTCTTAGGTCAAGGACCCTGTCTTTGGTGGTTTATACTTTCTGAAGCAATATACTCCTGTGTAAATAATTATGTTTGGTCATCACAGGACACTTCAATTGGATTTTCCCATAAAAGAGAAAGTTCTTTAAAGAGTACTTTATAGTTAAAGCACAACAGAACCCTTTTGGAGTCTTTTTCCTATGAGGACTATCAATATGTATACAAGATGTAAAATCTGAGCCACAACAAAGCTAAGGTCACAGTCAAAGGAGGTTCAAGTGTTTCTCAGAGTCTAAACTATGGTCCCAGCACTGTGTCATTGTTAGTCACACAGCACTGTGTCATACAACGCTGTTACTATGGTCACACAACAGCACCATCCTTGGTCACACAACAGAACTGTTGGCAGAATCCTCCAAATCAGGTAAAAAGTGATGTTATTTTATTGTTATTTTGGGAGAATTTGAGACCAAATAATTTACTGGTTTCAGTGAAAACAACTACAATTCAGGGTATTAAAGTTACAACTAAACCATTGTTTTCTAGTAAAGACATCATAATAGTATTTCCTTGATGAATTTCATTTTCTATTTATCCAGCAAGTGTTTATGCTTTGACTTCAAACCTAGTGGGGCATCAGAATTACCAAGAAACATTTTTCAAAGAATTAAAAATGCCAGCCAGATATCAGAGCCCTGCCTACCTGCTGCTGGGCCTGGGAATCTGTGCAAAACCTTAGAGGCAGGTCTGGTTTCTGATGTTCAGCTGGGTTGGAAACTCCTACACATGCCCCCAGACTTGAGTGAATCTTTAGAAGATGTGCTCCTATAGCTGTTTGAAGTGCCTGGTGTACAAAAGGAAGGTCTGGAGCCCCAGAATCAGATTTCAGGAGTATCCTCAATTCATCAGCACACAGTCACCTCATATGAAAAGTTTAAAACAGCCCCAAGACTTAATGACACAAATGACTAAAAATTTCCAATAATTTTGAAATTGGAAAGTTGATGGGGATGTATATAGAATTGACACACCCTTGACTGTCCAGTAAAGTCTCCAGGGCAGCTTCATAGAATTACCCATGCTTGGTTTTTATCACAAGAGATTTTGGTTTCATTGGTCTGGATGGGGCCCTGGCATCAGTATGTTTCAAAGGCTTTTCGGAGGATTTTAATGTGTAGCTAAGGTTGAGGCCCACTGGCAACAATGAAATGTGTCTATCATAGAATTATTGTTTCATCCTTTCCAGGGCATCAGTGACATACTTATAGAACCAGGTAAATTGGTTAGACTTTTGATATCTAAGTCTCGCAACAGTATTTTGCCGGTAAGTAGTAAAATTTTCAAGCAGATGAGGAAATAGAAAATATGCTAGACTTGTCCTACTCACAATGCATGGTCTACGCATTAGCAACAACAGCATTACCTAGGAGCTTGTTATGAAATACAAAATAGCAGTACCCAAGCCAGGTTTTCTGCATCAGAATCCAGTATTTTAGCAAGATTTCCCAGTGAGTTGTCTACATGTCAAAGTCTGAAAGGCACACAGTTCTAGGGAGGGTTCATATTCATGAAGCTCCTCCTGCAGTAAATGAACCTTCCCTGTGCACTTCCAGCCTTGCATATGAAACTGGCATCTGCTGCTGCTGCTGCTAAGTCGCTTCAGTCATGTCTGACTCTGTGCGACCCCTGAGACGGCAGCCCTCCAGGCTCCCCCGTCCCTGGGATTCTCCAGGCAAGAACACTGGAGTGGGTTGCCATTTCCTTCTCCAATGCATGAAAGTGAAAAGTGAAAGGGAAGTCGCTTAGTCGTGTCTGACTCTTAGCAACCCTATGGACTGCAGCCCAACAGGCTCCTCTGTCCATGGGATTTTCCAGGCAAGAGTACTGGAGTGGGATGCCATTGCCTTCTCTGGAAACTAGCATCAATTCCTTCTAATATAAAAACTTTCCTCAATTTAGCGAGACTCACTTGAAGGAGTGAAATGGGGCAAAGTCACTTGGTCTCCTCACCTGGCTTTTTCAGTCAAAAAACTATGTGTTATTCAACAAACAAGGTGTGTTTTTAGGAGTCTAAAACAAGACTGGAATAATCTATAGGAGAGCAATGTTTGTGAGATGCCCTGAACGAATGACTTATGTTACCATGTTACCTACTTTGACCTTTGGTTGTGTCTGATGCCCCAACCCTTGTTTGAACTCTCAACTTCTGGTCTTGACCCTGTCTCACCCCAAATCTCAAAAGAGCAAAGGACAAAAGGCTCTTAAATTCTCCACACTGATGAAGTGCTTGAGTTAAGTAGTGTTAATTCATTCATTGCTCATTAATATTGCACTGGATGTTATGATTCAAAGATGGATAGGACAGCATTCCTGATTGTAATTAATTACTAATTAATGAATTAATGGGAGAGACAGACTACAATATATGCAACAAATGAGAATACCATCTGTTGGAAAGGGCGTGATAAGATCCATATAATTTGTACACTGCTTGTTGGAGTATGAATTATGGCAATCTTCCTGTAAGCAGTTTGGTAATATGTATTAAAGTCTCAAAATGTTCTTAGATTTGGATGTTTTATACATGACATATTAAGAAGACATTCTATGAAGTTTAGTAGGGAGGACGGGACCAGATTTATATTTTAGAAAGTTTACTTTGGCTTAATGTAAGGAATGGATTAGAGGGGGTGCTGGACTGGAAGCAGGGAGATTAATTAATAGGCTGTCATAGAAACTCAACATTTTTTCTAACCTAAGAAAAGATGAGGGCCTGGAATAGGGCCATTATGATGTCTGGCTTCTTTGAGCCTAAAAGGTTTCTACACTTACCCCAAATTGGCTCTTCTAGAAAACAATGAGCAATGGACTATCACAAGCAAAGATTTGCAAAGGTATTTACTGCTACAATGTTTACAAAAGTAAAAACAAAACAAAACAGAATAACCAAGTTATCCTTAAACAAATCATGATATATCAATTTGATGGCGTGCTGTGATTCACGGGGTCGCAAAGAGTAGGACACGACTGAGCGACTGAACTGAACTGAACTGAGAGTCATTAAGATAGTATCTATAAAAATTTTAATGTGGTGAAAATGTTAGTCCCTCAGTTGTGTCTGACTCTTTGTGACCATACAGACTGTAGCCCGCCAGGTTCCTCTATGGGATTCTCTAGGCAAGAGTACTGGAGTGGTTTGCCGTTCCCTTCTTCAGGGGATCTTCCCTTTTCCAGGGCATCTTCACAGCCCAGGGATAGAGCCCAGCTCTGTCGCATTACTGGAAGATTCTTTACTGTCTGAGCCCCCAGGGGAGCCTTAATGAAATGGAACTAAGCATATAATATAATGTAATATTAGACAAAATCCTATGATGGAAATCACCCAAGCATTTTAGTGTGGTCTACAAATTCACTCATGCTCCAATCTCTGACTCTTTTTTCTGTACCTGTGACACCTCAGCTGAACTGAAATGATGGTTATTCTCTAAGCATAGCAAATTCTGTTGAAATCCCATGCTATTAAATATGCTAGGTTTATTTTCTGTGTGTGTGTGTGTTTGTTTTTTACACAAATACTTTTTTTCCTGTAGAGCTCAGAAAAAAAACCATAGCTGCCTCACCTTAGGATAGCTCAGGTCCTTGGAGTGATGTTAAGTAGCTCAGGTCCTTGGAGTGATGTTAAGTTATTAAGTATTTTCTTAATTGTCCCCTATCATTTTGGGATAATGAACTGTAACTTCCTTTCTCTTACCCTAGTTCTGGTGGATAGGATTCACAGTAGAACTTGGAACTGTACCCTCCTCAAGTTCACCTCCATTTCTCATTCAGTGCCTCTAATTAATGGAGATTTATTACCTTATGTAATTAAAGTCTTCTTAGAGAAGCCAAATCCTTTTCCTACTGACTATTTGAAAGCCATCAAACAGTGAAGACTATATCTTAAATGCTATTCTGATTTCTTGAGAGATGTAAAATATTTAGAAATAAGATGATTAGTAAATATGTTGATAAAATAGAGGAAGACTTGCACAAACAGCTTTATGTAGATTATTAAAGACATAAGATGCAAGAAAATGTCTTTCTTCTTGAAGGATTTTAGAAGGGCCTTCAGGAAGAGATTGGCCTTCAGAGAAAACAACTTGAGCAAAATCCTGAAGGTGGGATATTGCCAAGCATGTTTGCAGTAAAAGGATGCATGGGCTGATGCCACGGCTCCATGGAAAGCCTGTGGTGGGAAATTAGATGGAAAGTCTACAAAGAGCCAAGCTTTGGCATTTGAATGCTCGTGTTGAACCATTTAAACTTTAATTTTTTGTATTCTAGTCATTCAGATTTTTGTATGTAGGCAATGACCTGCTTGTATATGTGCGTTGTAAAAATAACTGAAAGCATATGAGAAGGACAGCAGGCAGGAGAACTTGGAGCTCCTCAACTGGTTTTTCTTGGAGCTCCTCAACTTGGTAGCTCCTCAACTGGTTTTTCTACCCAGACCTTTGTCTGATCTCTAGACCTGCCTGCTGCTGCTGCTGCTAAGTCGCTTCAGTCATGTCTGACTCTGTGCGACCCCACAGATGGCAGCCCACGAGGCTCCCCAATCCCTGGGATTCTCCAGGCAAGAACACTGGAGTGGGTTGCCATTGCCTTCTCCAATGCAGGAAAGTGAAAAGTAAAAGTGAAGTCACTGAGTCTTGTCCGACTCTTAGCGACCCCATGGACTGCAGCCCACCAAGCTCCTCCATCCATGGGATTTTCCAGGCAAGAGTGCTGGAGTGGGGTGCCATTGCCTTCTCCACTAGACCTGCCTACTAGCCTATAAATTGACCTGTCTACAGGGTAGTCTCACATACTTACACCAAACTCATTGTGTCTGAAACAGAGTTTGTCAAGTTATTTGTTTATTCCATGACTTAAATTGTGCACAGATAGGTAAACATATGAATGTAATTAAAACATCTTAAGATGTTATTTTTCCAAAATAACTAGTTGGGGAAATCCAGAGAACTTCACTGGGGCCCTTGAGTCCTCTGAGTTTAGAACAGGTGAAGGTAAGGGTATCACTTGCCAGCAAGCTGCAGGGTCTGAAGAAAAGGAAAAAGCACAGAAGGCCATGTCTCAGGGTAAACCTCAAATTCAATCCAGACAGACTTTCCAACTGATTCAACTTTGTAAAGGGCTAATCAGAAGGTGATAATCTGGAAAAGAAAGAGAATCAGATAAAGGCAGGAGGATCTGCAGCAGAGGTGGGAGGAATGCACTGAGGCAAGGAGAAGGATCTTAAGGATGACCAATACATTCTCCAGAGAGGACTTTCATGCATCAGGCATGGGTATTGAAGATGTCCAAATCACTGTTCTTGCTTGGTCATCTTTTACCTTTCAGTATAAGCTCAACCTTCTGCTGTCTGTTGTGTTTTGCTGTAAACATTTTGGAAATCATATGATACCCTGTGATGCATAGGACAATCTCCCAGGACACTTCTGTATCTTCAGTGCTATACTTTGCTAATTCCCTATTGACATTTATTCCCACTCAGATTTTTGCTTGCACAGTTCTATTTGATTCAGTTTTCCTATCTTAACATAGTGGCTTTTTTTTCCATCTCGGCTTTTTTCCTGCTTCATTCTATCTCATTTCTTTCCCTTTTTTCTTCCCCTATTTTCTTGCCACATCTCAACACATATAGACCTTTAAATTTGAACTATCCTTCACTGATATTGGTTTTTGACTCATGAGTTTTCTGGACCAAAACCCAACATGGATTGAAGTAGCCCTCTAATGTGAGGATTAAAGCCAGGCTCTAAACCTTTGTCCTCTGGGCTGAGGCCAGGTATCCTCTGAACCTTTTCCAATTTCTCTCCCGAGAAAATTTACTTGCCATCGAGTTTCCTGTGTCATATGAAAAATCACTGACCACTCAGACCTGCAACACTGAACTCTGCACAAAATGCTAGCTAGATATCATACCCTCCATGTACCAAATATGGCACTAAACACTGGGTGACTAAGACCTCTGTCTTTTGGACTCTGTCTTTTGGAAACTCACAGTAGAAAAGGGGGATCAGACACCTACATGTTTAATTACAATGCAGTGTAGCAGATACAATATATAAATATACTGCATTATTATTTTTTTAAAGCTGCAGCATGAATTGAGTTCTTCATCTTGTACATGAGCAGTCACTTCCTCCTAGGATGGCCATACTTGTCACACACTGTTTAACAAAGAAGTGTCTCAGTGCAGACATGCATATACTTACACACCAATGGTGATCTAATTCATATTCACCCTAAGCATTTGCATTTGGTGAGTAAACTCTAGCTTTGTTACGCTGATAAAGGATGTATACACTGGGCTGTAAATTTTCCATCAGTTTCTTTTTTTTTTTTTGTCTTTAGGTTTTCACCATTTATTGAACTCACACACTTAAGAATATAAAAGGGGGGAATTATTTTTCTAGTGAAGAAAAAAATGCTAAACTGAAGAAAACTTCAGGAAATCTCTTTAAAATGACGGGTTGCAAGACTGTGATTCTGATGGCTTCATTAGTGATTCCTCATGGCACACTGAAGACATTTTATGAGGCTAAGACTAGAGCTTCAGTGGTTCCACTGACGTTGGCTAGGAAGATGTTGGTTCTTCTTTCCCTTCTTTGTGATATGAGAATGTTTAAGGCTTCAGTGTCCATCTAGGGCAACTGTAGGTCTTCCAAAATCAGGCCCTCATATTCAGTATAAAAGGAAGCACATATTAAAAATAATAATAATAATATTAAATTTTAATTAAAATTAAATAACAATATTACCTGGAGGCTTCCCAATTTGCACTAGCGGTAAAGAACCCACCTGCCAATGCAGGAGACATTAAGAGACGTGGGTTAGATCCCTGGGTGAGGAAGATCCCCTAGAGAAGGGTGCGACAACCCACTGCAGTATTCTTGCCTGGAAAATCCCATGGACAGAGGAGCTGGTGGGCTACGATCCATAAAGTCACAAAAAGTTGGACACGACTGAGCGACTTAGCACAGATTACCAGTGCCTTAGTCCTCTTTACATAGTGCATGGTAAATAACTGTTTCTCTAAGACAATATTATTTGGTTATCACAATAGCTTTGCAAAGTGAATAGAGCTGATGTTTTTCTGTTCATTTTTCTTGTAAGAAAATCTGGCTTGCTCAAGGCCACACAGTAGTAAAATCCAGATCCAAGATTTTAATACAAATATACTAATAGCCATATTTGGAAGTCTGAGAACTCTTGTATTGCTCAAGAGCATTTTTCCCATTTGAGGTGCACGAGTCTTCTCCAAGCTCCACATGTCTTTTATTTCCTACATTTGCAAAAGGGACAATAACCTACATGTTGAGGTTTTCTTAGAGAAGAAATATTATTTCAATGTATTGTTGTAAAGAGCTCTTGTCTGATTCTTAGAGAAATAAAACATGCCTTAGTTTTACTTTCTTAATAAATTACTTGCAGGAAAAGGGAAAACAGACAAAACAAAAAGTCTTCCAAAATAAAGAAAACCCCCATATTTTTTCTGAAATATTATATCCTGACAGACAACAGAGGTTTATGGATGAAGCCTGAGTTTAGAAGTCAGTTACTCTGGCAGCCTGGTTCCTCCTTCCTTGTTCCAATTTTCTTTTTATCACGAGCACTTATCACCTTCTCACATACCACATAACTTATACTTTAATTATTTTGATTTATTGTCTCTCTCCTCCAACTTGAATATAAGTTCCAAGTGGGCAGGGATCTTTCCTCTATTCTCTCAAGTATTCTAGCCCCAGCACAGTGTCTGGATAGCATAGTAGGATAGGAACACAGTGAAGTTTGCTGATTGAATAAATGAATGAAGTGCTGGATTGGAATTTTCACTTTATTACTTATCAACAGTAGAACTTAGGAATGTTACTTAACCCTTCAAATGAGGATTTGGTTTTTGTTCTGGGTTTTTTTTGGTATGTGTGGTAAAATGTACTTAGGTGACAGCACTCTCATGGCAGAAAGTGAAGAGGAACTGAAGAGCCTCTTGATGAAAGTGAGAGAGAAGAGTGAAAACGTTGGCTTAAAACTCAGCATTCAGAAAACGAAGATCATGGAATCTGGTCCCATCACTTCACTTCATGGCAAATAGATGGGGAAACTGTGACAGACTTTATTTTTTTGGGCTCCAAAATCACTGCAGATGGTGACTGCAGCCATGAAATTAAAAGACGCTTGCTCCTTGGAAGAAAAGCTATGACCAACCTAGACAGCCTATTAAAAGCCAGAGACATTACTTTGTCAACAAAGGTTCATCTAGTCAAAGCTATGGTTTTACCAGTAGTCATGTATGGATGGAAGAGTTGGACTGTAAAGAAAGCTGAGCACCGAAGAATTGATGCTTTTGAACTGTGGTGTTGGAGAAGACTCTTGAGAGTCCCTTGGACTGCAAGGAGATCCAACAAGTCCATCCTAAAGGAAATCAGTCCTGAGTATTCATTGGAAGGACTGATGCTGAAGCTGAAACTCCAATACTTTGGCCACCTGATGCAAAGAACCAACTCAATGTAAAAGACCCTGATGCTGGGAAAAAATTGAAAGCAGGAGGAGAAGGGGATGATAGAGGATGAGATGGTTGGATGGCATCACCAACGCAATGGACATGAGTTTGAGTAGGCTCCGGAAGTAGGTGACGGATAGGAAAGCCTGGCATGCTGAAGTCCATGGGGTAGCAAAGAGTCAGACACGACTGAGTGACTGAACTGATGTAATTCTATGCTGGGCTTTCCTGTGGCTCAGTGGTAAAGAATTCATCTGCCAATGTAAGAGAAGTGGGTTTAAACTCTGGGTCAGGAAGATCCCCTGTAGAAGGAGTCACTCCAGTATTCTTGCCTGGACAATCCCATGGACAGTAAGTAGCCTGCCAGGCTCTTCTGTCCATGGGGTCACAAAAGAGTTGAAGTAGAAAAGAGTGCATATAATCAGAGCTGTGGTTTTTCCAGTAGTCATGTACGGATGTGAGAGTTGGACCATAAAAAAAAGACGAGCGCCAAAGAATTGATGCTTTCAACTTGTGGTGTTGGAGAAGACTCAAGAGTCCCTTGGACTGCAAGGAGATCAAACCAGTTAATATTAGAGGAAACCAATTTGAAATATTCATTGGAAGGACTGTTGCTGAAACTCAAGCTCCAACACTTTGGCCACCTAATGGGAAGAGCCAGTTCATTGGAAAAGACCCTGATGCTGGGGAAGATTGAAAGCAAAAGGAGAATGGGGTGGCAGAGGATGAGATGGTTATATAACATCACTGACTCAATGGACATGAATTGGAGCAAGCTCCAGGAGTTAGTGAAGGTCAGAGTAGCGTGGCATGCTGCAGTCCCTGAGGTGGCAGAGTCAGACATGACTTAGCAAATGAACAGCAATAGCTACAGTTCTATGACATTAAGTATTCAGTGAATTCACATTTTTCTGCAACCATTATCACTGTCTATCTTCAGAATATCTTCATCTTCTCTCAACTGAAATTCTGTACCTACTACACAATTTCTCATCCCCTCCGGCCCTCAGTCTGTAGCAAATATCCTTCTATTTTTTATCTCTATGAATTGACCACTCTAGGTATTTCATATTAAATGAAATCACACAGGATTTGTCTTTTGAACTAGCTTATTTCATTTAGGTAAAAGAAGCAGATGAATGGCAGAAGGTGGAAAAATACACAGAAAAACTATACAAAAAAGACCTTAATGACCCAGGCAACCACGATGGTGTGCTCACTCACCTACAGCCAGACATCCTGGAATGTGAACTAAAGTGGGCCTTAGGAAGCATCACTACAAACATAGCAAATGGAAGTGATGGAATTCCAGTTGAATTATTTAAAATCCTAAAAGATGATGCTGTTAAAGTGTTGCACTCAATATACCAGCAAATTTGGAAAACTTATAAGTGGCCACAGGACTGGAAAAGGTCAGTTTTCATTCCAAAGAAAATCAATGCCAAGGAATGTTCAAACAAGTGCACAATTGCACTCATCTCACACACTAACAAACTAATGCTCAAAATTCTCCAAGTGAGGCTTCAATAATACGTGAACTGAGAACACCAGATGTTCAAGCTGGATTTAGAAAAGGCAAACAAACCAGAGATCAAATTGCCAACATCTGTTAGCTCATAGAAAAAACAAGAGATTTCCAGAAAAACATCTACTTCTGCTTTATTGACTACACCAAAGCCTTTGACTGTATGGATCACAAAAAACTGTGGAAAATTCTTCAGGAGATGGGAATACCAGACCACCTGACCTGCCTCCTGAGAAATCTGTATGCAGGTCAAGAAGCAACAGTTAGAACTGGACGTGGAACAATGAACTGGTTCCAAATTGGGAAAGCAGTAGGTCAAGGCTGCGTAATGTCACCTTGCTTATTTAACTTCTATGCAGAGTACATCATGTGAAATGCTGGGCTGGATGAAGCACAAGTGGGACTCAAGATTGCAGGGAGAATATGCAGATGACAGATATGCATCAGATACGCAGATGACACCACCTGTGTGGCAGAAAGGGAAGAACTATAGAGCCTCTTGATGAAAGTGAAAGAAGAGAGTTGAAAAACCTGGCTTAAAACTCATCATTCAAAAAAATCCCATTTCTTCATGACAAATAGGTGGGGAAACAATGGAAATGGTGACAAACTTTATTTTCTTGGGTTCCAAAACCACTGCAGGTGGTGACTGCAGCAGTGAAATTAAGAGATACTTGCTTCTTGGAAGAAAACCTATGAAAAACCTAGACAGCATATTAAAAAGCAGAGACATTACTTTGCTGACAAAGGTCTGTCTAGTCAAAGCTATGGTTTTTCCACTTGTCATGTATGGCTGTAAGAGTTGGACCATAAAGAAAGCTGAGTACCAAAGAATTGATGCTTTTGTACTGTGGTGTTGGAGAAGACTCTTGAGAGTCCCTTGGACTGCAAGGAGATCTAACAAGTCCATCCTAAAAGAAATCAGTCCTGAATATTCATTGGAAGGACTGATGCTGAAGCTGAAGCTCCAGTACTTTGATCACCTGATGCAAAGAACTGACTTATTGTAAAAGACCCTGATGCTGGGAAAGATTGAAGGCAGGAGGACAAGGGGACAACAGAGGATGAAAGGGTTGGATGGCATCACTGATTCAACTGACATGAGTTTGAGCCAGCTCCAGGAGTTGGTGATGGACAGGGAAGCCTGGCATGCTGCAGTCCATGAGGTTGCAAAGAGTTGGACAAAACTGAGTGACTGAACTGAACTGATTTTGTTTAGCACAGCATCCTCCAGATTCATCCACATTGTGGCATGTGTCAGAATTTCTTTTCTTTTTAAGGATGAATAATGTTATGTTTCATGTGTATACCACATTTTTCTGATCCATCCATTTGATAACAGATACTTGGGTTGCATCCACCTTTTGGCTATTGTGAATAATGCTGCTGAGAACATGAACATAAATACCTATTTGAGTTCCTGTTTTCAATTCTTTGGGGGCATGCACCTGGAAGCAGAATGGCTAGATCATATGATCATTCTATTTTTAACTTTTTGAGGATCAACTATACCAGTAGCAGTCCAACCAGCAAAGCATAGGAATTCTCTTTTTTCCTCATCCTTACCCAAACTTATTTTATTTCTGTTTACTTGTTTTCTTTTGGTATTAACCATCCTAAATATGAAGAAAATCTTTCTGAATTTTAATGGATTTGCCCCCATTGTGGACCTACATACAGAGACCTCATAGCCAGCACAGCTCTAGCACAGTATGTGTGTGTGTGTGTGTGTGTGTGTGTGTGTATGTGCTCAGTCATGTCCAACTCTTCCCTACCCATGGACTGTAGCCTGACAGGCCCCTCTGTCCATGGGATTTTTAAGGCAAGAATACTGGAGTGGGTCACCATTTCCTCCTCCAGGGGATCGTCCCAACCCAGGGATCAAACCCAGATCTTCTGCATTGCAGGCGGATTCTTTACTGCTGTGCCACCTGGGAAGCTCTCTAGTACAGAGTGGGTATCAACTAAAAAATAAATTTCCTTTGTTTATTGCTATGTTTGGGAAGAAAAATTCCACATAATTTTAAAAGAATCACTTCCACTTTTCCTGTTATTATCTAAAATTCACTCATACAGACACAGATATAAATCAGACATAACATATAGGAGAGAATAGACACTTTCATTTTTATTTTTCTCTTTTTTTACCCATGAAAGAGACTATTAGTCACTGGATCCAATGGAAATAGTACAAATGATTACAAAATGAGACATAATATTAGTGATTTATATTTTCTTCTAGTGAGAAAGATCTGTGAAGAAAATTATTGAAATCAGGACACTCTGATTCATGTATTAACAATACTACCCTTGAACTAAATCAGGAGATTTTTTCAGCTGAACAAATTGCTGATTCACACATTTTTTTAAAATCACTGAAATTAGATACTTGATTTCATCACTCTATTATGTAAGAATGGTTACAATTCTTCTTTCAGCCTCTGTGGAGATTCATGCTTACTCTAGACTTACTAAACAAAAGTGTTGATGTTTAGGGAATGTTAACATTCAATTTAATGTGTTTCAATTCTGCAAAAGTTTATCAAATTCATGTGCAAACCATGAATGGAATACAAAGCATAAGATTCAGTATACATTTTTAAGAGTGAATTTGATTATCACTATTTTAGTGGTTACAAAATACTGAGAGGATTAGATCTATATGGCAGAATGAATAGACATCTCCACCTCTTCTTATGCCTCAGGTACCACAAAAGAAAAGGAAAATGATATCTTTTATATATGAATATCTACTTACAAATATAGTAAGAGAGAAAACATAATAATCTTCATTTTAACTATTTCAAATTCGTTAAAAGAGAATTGGGTTAATACAGAGAAAGAAGCATAAGTTCCACTGTTCTGTTTAAAATATCATGAAATAAAAAGTATATTTACATTTAAAATGATAGACCAGCAATAGCTCTTGAAAATAGAAAAGATGACAACAGTTTACACAATGTGAAGTATTTTTATCTTTCACTCAAAATCACCAAAGAGTTTATGATAAACATAACCAGAAGCCATATTCAGATGAGGATAATTTAATGAGGGTTACTTAAATACAAAATTTTTAGAAAACAAAAGAATTACAAATAATTTCAGAAAAAAACAAAATAAAGAAAATTTATATAAGCAAATAAACAAGTAAAATAACAAAAAAGAGACAGGTAAAATAAAGAAAACAAACTTTATAATTATCATCAGCTCTTTGAGAATACTATATATGTAAAGAAAGAAATAGATTTTATGGAAACAAAGTTAAAGTAGTTGAATTGTTAAAAAAAAAAAAGACAGAAACAACTTTGACAGATGCATTGAGTAGAGAAATGTGCACAGCTAGATAGTAAATCCATGAGTTGAGGATGGAGCCAAATAAATCTAGAACACAGCACAAAGAAACAAATGGAAAAAATGAGAGAAAAGTTAATAGACAAGGAAAGCAAATTCCAACATCTATTTAATAAGAGTGCCAGAAAGAACAAACAAACTGGAGTGGGAGAAAATGACAAAGAAATCATATAAATCCAGAAGAAAATTTTAGATCTAATGGCACAGTTGAAAGAGCTTATGGAATACCAAACAAGATGAATGAGAAGAGACGTGTACCTCGGCCACTATGCTGAGGATTAAGAACTCCAAAGATTAAAAAAAAAAAAAAAATCCTGCAAGAGTTTAGAGTGGAAAAAAATAGGTTATCTACAAAACGACCCCACAGATCAGATGGGCAAGAATCATCTCTTTGGCAGCACAGAGTCAAAAAATAGCAAAGCTATATTTTACATTACAGCTTTAACATTATCACCAAAAAAACTGGTTTTAAACCTAAAATACTACACTTAAAAGCTAATATTCAAATTGGAAGGCAAAATAATGGCATTTTCAGATATGCAATGAGTCAGAAAATTTACCACCCACAGTTGTTCTCTAAAAATAATTACTCTTCAGTATAAAACAGGGGAAAAAAAGAGCCCAAAAACATGGAAGAAGTAGGCCAACAGAAAAAGTAGAGAGCAAAGAAACCACTGACCTTAGTTATGTTTAAATATTTGTTAGGCATAATGTAAAAAATCAAGTAGTAATCAAATTTCTGGTACTAAAATATCTGGCGATTTCAACAGAGGAAGTTGGTAGAGGGCTAGGAGTAAGAGCTTTGGGGAGGAAGATAATTTATACTGTTTTAAGGTTCTTACCTTTTCATAGACAGCATTTAAGTTCAACTAAATATATATTATATACGTATGTGTTTGTACATATGTATATAACTATGGTAAATGATAGAGTTATATATTAGATCTAAGCAAAAACATAAATAAGTTCAACAAAATTAAAATTTTGTGAATACTATTATAAATTATATACCAATTAGTTATGTGAATTGCCAAAACCACTAGAGAAGAAAAAGGCATGTGGCAAAAACATGTGATCTATTTAACAAAAGAAGGAAAGAGAAAGCATGATAATTTGACAAATAAGTTCAAACACATCATTAATCACACATACACAAAAAATGTTAACGGTTACCCACTCCAGTGTTCTTGCCTGGAGAATCCCAGGGATGGGGGAGCCTGGTGGGCTGCTGTCTATGGGGTCACACAGAGTCGGACACGACTGAAGCAACTTAGCAGCAGCAGCAGTCTTCCATTAAAATACAGAGTTTTTAAACTCTGTATGGAGTTTCTAAAAATTAAGCTATATACTATTCACAATGGCTAGAAAAAAGTGCAGAGAAGGCAAACACAAACAAGTTAAGCACTGTGGTAAAGTCAATTTAAGACAAAACGAACTTTAGACTAATAAGTATTGACCATGTTATGCATGCCAAGTCACTCTAGTCGTGTCTGACTCTTTGTGACCCCAAGGACTAAGCCTTCCAGGCTCCTCTGTTGGTGGGATTCTCCAGACAAAAATACTGGAAGGGGTTGCCATGCCCCCTCTAGGGGATCTTCCTGACCCAGGGATCAAA
This sequence comes from Bubalus kerabau, assembly GCF_029407905.1. Classification (NCBI taxonomy): domain Eukaryota; kingdom Metazoa; phylum Chordata; class Mammalia; order Artiodactyla; family Bovidae; genus Bubalus; species Bubalus kerabau. The sequence goes on along the minus strand of NC_073632.1, from coordinate 32,277,937 downwards.
CCTGAGTCTTTTACGTCTCCTGTATCAGCAGGCAGGTTCTTTACCACTAGTGCTACCGAGGAGCCCATTGAATGTGTCAGAGGGACATTTTATATTCTGGAAAACTACAGTCTATTAAAATATATAATAATAAACATTTATGTATAAGGTAGCTATCCTAGACTCTATATTAAAACTGGTATAAACATTAGAAAATATTTTTAAAAATCTACTATTTAAGACTATACTATACCTGTAAGAAGGGGCTTCCCTGGTGGTTCGGATGGTAAACCGTCTGGCTCCAATGAGGGAAGACCTGGGTTCGATCCCTGGGTCAGGAAGATCCCCTGGAGAAGGAAAAGGCAACCCACTCCAGTGTTCCTTGCCTGGAGAATCCCATGAACAGAGGAGGCTGGTGGGCTACAGTCTGTGGGGTCACAAAGAGTCAGACACGACTGAGTGACTTCACTATACCTGTAAGAACTCAACAGTAGACAAAACAGAGGCTTTAGACAACACAGTTAACAATTCTTATTTAATGGATAATAAAGAAATTTGTTTACTAAAATCAAAGAATTCACACTCCTAAAGTCAATAAATTTTAAAATTCACAATTTAAAAAGCCCCAAAGAACAGAAGTAGCAATTAATTCTTCCCCAAAGAGAAGAAGATATAGCATATTCAAGATAGACCAGAATAGGGACCCCCCTGGACTTCCAATAGTAGTTAAAACACTCCACACTTTCACAGCAGAGGGCTCCGGTTTGATCCCTGGTGGGGGAATTTATGATCTTGCATGCCATAGGGTGAGGTCAAAAACAATAACAGACACAAAAAATAGACCAGAGTATTCCAAGCAGAAGGAATAGAATGTGAAAAGCTCTTACCCTTCAGTTTCTGCCCAGCCCCAGTCTCTAAATACACTGTATCTGCCATACCGGCCATTATGGTTCTTCAATAACCTCCATGGAATGAGCTAGTTGTTGGAAAATCTAAGTTTGCAATATTAACATTGTACTAATGGCAAGAGGATGGAGAAAAGGTAAGTGTTCATATTTAACTTTTCTATTTCATCTGTCACCAGTGCCCTGCAATACACAGTAAATAATTTCATTTTTCCTTTTTTAAAAAACACCTTTAGTGCTCTCTCTCCCTCACACATTCTCACCAAGAAAAGGCCATGTGCACACAAAACAAGGTGGTGACCATCTCCAAGACAAGAAGGAGGCTGTCATCAGAACCCAACATACAGGCACCCTGACTCTCATACTTCCAGCCCCCTGAACCGTGAGACAAATATTTCTATTGTTTAAGTCACACTATCTATGGTATTTTGCTATGGATCCGGAGCTAACTAAGATGGGTAGTATCAAAAATCTATCAGGAATGAGAAAAACAATCTGCGTTAGCTGCTTTACTTACATACAAGGATGAATTTTCCTAGAGGTACATTCATCTACCAAATATATTTTATAACTCATCAGTTATAAAAGCCCCTAAAGGATAGAGTCATATAGTGCTGATAGAGGTCTTTAAAGGGTAGGTTCTTCAGTAACCTCCTGGATTTTTCTAATCTAATGGAATAGCATAGGTCTGTGGAAGATTCTGGAAAAGATGGGAATACCAGACCACCTGACCTGCCTCTTGAGAAACCTATGTGCCGGTCAGGAAGCAACAGTTAGAACTGGACATGGAACAACAGACTGGTTCCAAATAGGAAAAGGAGTATGTCAGGGCTGTATATTGTCACCCCGCTTATTTAACTTCTATGCAGAGTACATCATGAGAAACGCTGGGCTGGAGGAAGCACAAGCTGGAATCAAGATTGCTGGGAGAAATATCAATAACCTCAGGTATGCAGATGACACCACCCTTATGGCAGAAAGTGAAGAGGAACTCAAAAGCCTCTGATGAAAGTGAAAGAAGAGAGTGAAAAAGTTGGCTTAAAGCTCAACATTCAGAAAACAAAGATCATGGCATCTGGTCCCATCACTTCATGGGAAATAGATGGGGAAACAGTGGAAATAGTGTCAGACTTTATTTTTTTGGGCTCCAAAATCACTGCAGATGGTGACTGCAGCCATGAAATTAAAAGACACTTACTCCTTGGAAGGAAAGTTATGACCAATCTAGATAGCATATTCAAAAGCAGAGACATTACTTTGCCAACAAAGGTCTGTCTAGTCAAGGCTATGGTTTTTCCAGTGGTCATGTATGGATGCTAGAGTTGGACTGTGAAGAAAGCTGAGCACCAAAGAATTGATGCTTTTGAACTGTGGTGTTGGAGAAGACTCCTGAGAGTCCCTTGAACTGCAAGAAGATCCAACCAGTCCATTCTAAAGGAGATAAGTCCTGGGTGTTCTTTGGAAGGACTGATGCTGAGGCTGAAACTCCAATACTTTGGCCACCTCATGCAAAGAGTTGACTCATTGGAAAAGACCCTGACGCTGGGAGGTATTGGGGGCAGGAGGAGAAGGGGATGACAGAGGACGAGATGGTTGGATGGCATCACCAATGCAATGGACATGAGTTTGAGTGAACTCTAGGAGTTTGTGATGGACAAGGAGGCCTGGCGTGCTGCGATTCATGGGGTCACAAAAAGTTGGAGACGACTGAGTGACTGAACTGAACTGTGTCCACATACTGGAGCCTCATAAACTCTGCTCTTGGATAAATTCCCATCAGCTCCTTTCACCCAGGTTTCTGTGTATATGCATGCTCAGTTACTAAGTCATATCCGACATTTTGTGACCCCATGGACTGTAACCCACCAGGTCCCTCTGTCTGTGGGATTTTCCAGGTAAGAATACTGGAGTGGGTCACCATTTCTTCCTTCAGAGATTTCTGGATTAGGCCCCAGAAACAGCTCACTTAACCTACACAAACCTACAGTAAGCACACAGTTCTAAGAGGTTGTTGCCAATATATATATATATATTTTTTTTTTTTTTCACTTTCTAGCTTTTGCATAGATATGAAAGAGACAAAGTATGTCCAGAGGTGCAGCAAGCCAATTAATTCTGCTTCTGTGGCCAACTAGTTAGAATGGAATCCCCCAAAAGAGAGTGTCATACATCACCAAGTCAACAGTCACCAGCCTTCCTGCACCCACAGAAACAAACTTTTGAACCTAGACACTTAGGACTGAAAATATGCCCTCTCTACTTGAATCTTCTGTGCTGCACTTCTTATTTTCTCTTCCACCTCTTCTCACTTTTCCATAATTTTATGTTTACTTATCTAACAGTATTTCTCCCCACTGTTACCCATGATCCATCTGTTCATTTCATTTCTTTTTTTTTTCCAACTCTGGAATTTCCATTTGTTTTGTTTTTATTGAAATTCTTTATTTAATTAAACATTGTCTTCATACCTTTCTTTTAACACTTAATTATTTTATTTTATTTTAATTTAGTTTAATTGGAGGCTAATTACTTTACAATATTGTGGTGGTTTTTGCCATACATTGACATGAATCAGCAATGGGTGTACATGTGTTCCCCGTCCTGACCCTCCCTTCCACCTCCCTCCTCATCCCATCCCTCAGGGTTGTCCCAGTGCACCATCTTTGAGTGCCCTGTCTCATGCATCAAACCTGGACTGGCAATCTATTTCACATATGATAATATACATGTTTCAATGCTATTCTCTCAAATCATCCCACCCTTGCATTCTCCCACAGAGTCCAAAAGTCTGTTCTTTGCATCTGTGTCTCTTTTGATGTCTCATAGACATCTCAGAGATATAGACATGCCATGCTGTCTCATGGTCATCATTACCATCTTCCTAAATTCCATATATATGGTTAATATACTGTATTGGCTTTTTTCTTTCTGACTTATTTCACTCTGTATAATAGGCTCCAGTTTAATCCACCTCATTAGAACTGATTCAAATGCATTCTTTTTAATAGCTGAGTAATATTCCATTGTGTATTTGTACCACAGCTTTCTTATCCATTCATCTGCCAATGGACATCTAGGTTGCTTCCATGTCCTGGCTATTGTAAACAGTGCTGCGATGAACATTGTGGTACATGTGTCTCTTTCAATTCTGGTTTCCTTGGTGTGTATGCCCAGCAGTGGGATCGCTGGGTCATATGGCAGTTCTATTTCCAGTTTTTTAAGGAATCTCCACACTGTTCTCCATAGTGGCTGTACTAGTTTGCATTCCCACCAACAGTGCAAGAGGGTTCCTTTTCTCCACACCCTCTCCAGCATTTATTGTTTGTAGACTTTTTGATAGCAGCCATTCTGACCAGCGTGAGATGGTACCTCATTGTGGTTTTGATTTGCATTTCTCTGATAATGAGTGATGTTGAGCCTCTTTTCATGTGTTTGTTAGCCATCTGTATGTCTTCTTTGGAGAAATGTCTGTTTAGTTCTTCAGCCCATTTTTTGATTGGGTCTTTTATTTTTCTGGAATTGAGCTGCAGGAGTTGCTTGTATATTTTTGAGATTAATTCTGTCAGTCACTTCATTTGCTATTATTTTCTCCTATTCTGAAGGCTATCTTTTCACCTTGCTTATAGTTTCCTTTGTTGTGCAAAAGCTTTTAAGTTTAATTAGGTCCCATTTGTTTATTTTTGCTTCTATTTCCATTACTCTGGGAGGTGGGCCATAGAGGATCCTGCTGTGATGTATGTCGGAGAGTGTTTTGCCTATGTTCTCTAGGAGTTTTATAGTTTCTGGTCTTATGTTTAGATCTTTAATCCATTTTGAGTTTATTTTTGTGTATGGTGTTAGAAAGTGTTCTAAGTTTCATTCCTTTACAAGTGGTTGGCCAGTTTTCCCAGCACCACTTGTTAAAGAGATTGACTTTTCTCCATCGTATATTCTTGCCTCGTTTGTCAAAGATAAGGTGTCCATAGGTGCGTGGATTTATCTCTGGGCTTTCTATTTTGTTCCATTGATCTATGTTTCTGTCTTTGTGCCAGTACCATACTGTCTTGATGACTGTTGCTTTGTAGTATAATCTGAAGTCAGGCAGGTTGATTCTTCCAGTTCCATTCTTCTTTCTCAAGATTGCTTTGGCTATTCGAGGTTTTCTTGTATTTCCAAACAAAGTGTGAAATTATTTGTTCTAGTTCTCTGAAAAATAGTGTTGGTAGCTTGATAGGAATTACATTGAATCTATAGATTGCTTTGGGTAGTATACTCATTTTCACTATATTGATTCTTCTAATCTATGAACATGGTATATTTTTCCATCTATTTGTGTCATCTTTGATTTCTTTCATCAGTGTTTTATAGTTTTCTATATATAGATCTTTTGTTTCTTTAGGTAAATTTATTCCTAAGTATTTTATTCTTTTCATTGCAACAGTGAATGGAATTGTTTCCTTTATTTCTCTTTCTGTTTTATCATTTTTAGTGTATAGGAATGCAAGGGATTTTTGTGTGTTAATTTTATATCCTGCAACTTTACTATATTCATTGATTAGCTCTAGTAATTTTCTGGTGGAGTCTTTAGGGTTTTCTATGTAGAGGATCATGTCATCTGCAAACAGTGAGAGTTTTACTTCTTCTTTTCCAATCTGGATTCCTTTTATTTCTTTTTCTTACACCTAAAGCAACTAGAAAAAGAAGAAATGAAGCACCCCAGGGTTAGTAGAAGGAAAGAAATCATAAAAATTAAGGCCAAAATAAATGCAAAAGAATCAAAGGAGACCATAGCCAAAATCAACAAAGCTAAAAGCTGGTTCTTTGAGAAGATAAATAAAATAGACAAACCATTAGCCAGACTCATTAAGAAAAAAAGGGAGAAGAATCAAATCAACAAAATTAAAAATGAAAATGGAGAAATCACAACAGACAACACAGAAATACAAAGGATCATAAGAGACTACTATCAGCAACTATATACCAATAAAATGGACAACTTGGAAGAAATGGACAAGTTCTTAGAAAAGTATAACTTTCCAAAACTGAAACAGAAAGAAATAGAAAATCTTAACAGACCCATCACAAGCACAGAAATTGAAACTGTAATCACAAATCTTCCAACAAACAAAAGCCCAGGACCAGATGGCTTCACAGCTGAATTCTACCAAAAATTTAGAGAAGAGATAACACCTATCCTACTCAAACTCTTCCATAAAATTGCAGAGGAAGGTAAACTTCCAAACACATTCTATGAAGCCACCATCACCCTAATACCAAAACCAGACAAAGATCCCACAAAAAAAAGAAAACTACAGGCCAATATCACTGATGAACATAGATGCAAAAATCCTTAACAAAATTTAGCAAACAGAATCCAACAACATATTAAAAAGATCATGCATCATGACCAAGTGGGCTTTATCCCAGGGATGCAAGGATTCTTCAATATTTGCAAATCAATCAATGTAATACACCACATTAACAAATTGAAAGATAAAAACCATATGATTATCTCAACAGATGCAGAGAAAGCCTTTGACAAATTTCAACATCCATTTATGATTAAAACCCTCCAGAAATCAGGCATAGAAGTAACATGCTGCTAAGTCACTTCAGTTGTGTCCGACTCTGTGCAACCCCATAGACGGCAGCCCACTAGGCTCCTCTGTCCCTGGGATTCTCCAGGCAAGAATACTGGAGTGGGTTGCCATTTCCTTCTCCAATGCATGAAAGTGAAAAGTGAAAGTGAAGTCGCTCAGTCCTGCTCGACTTTTAGCGACCCCCATGGACTGCAGCCTACCAGGCTCCTCCATCCATGGGATTTTCCAGGCAAGAGTACTGGAGTGGGGTGCCATTGCCTTCTCCGAGAAGTAACATACCTCAACATAATAAAAACCATATATGATAAACCCACAGCAAACATTATTTTCTTTTAAAATCCATTTTAACTAAACCCATTTAAAGCCACTCTTTTGGCTTAATATGTATTTTTTTCTTTCCCCTCATCCACTGATTTCAAAACAACCTACATTGTTAGTTGGAAAAAAATGTAAGTGGTTACATCCTGTTCTTACTAAAAATGGCCTACCTCTCTTTCCATCTCTCCAAAAATGCCCATTTCCAGTCCTCATGATCCACAAAGCTCCAATTGTTTTCTCGGACTTTAACTAACAGAGACGGCTTGCTCTACCCAGATAGATCAAGATTAAGGAACAGAAGTGAAGTGGGATAAATAACCCATTGAAGTTGAAAAAGGAAGGAAGGAAGAAAGGGGAGATATGCCTCATGCCAGAAAGGGTGGCTACTCTTTGGGTACCAGACAAGCCTTGACAAATGGTGCTATTCCATTCCCACTGCCACCCCGCTAAAGCCCACATCCCTTGGGTACCAAAATTAAAGATGTGTTGACCTAGACAATTCTTCATAGGAATGATGCCAATATTTAGTTTAAGGTTATTTCCTACATATGGACAGTACCATGGACTGCTTGGCTGCAATACTATTGAAGAAAAAAAATTGCTCAGAAAACAAACAAACAAAAACAAGCTCAGAACACTTGTGGTCTCTGGATCTGTGGTTCACTCTAAAAGAAAGAAAAATATAGACTTTTAAACACTTATTCTTACCTGAACTCAAAGCTGTGTGTTTTAGCATCTAAAATCTCCTGGAAGATTGTATAAAACTTCTTTGGCTTGCCATTAAGTGATACTAAGACACTGGCAGTTACCCTAGAGAATAAGGAGCCTCAGATTCTGAGCTGTCACTGTGGTCATTTTTCTACTGAATTAAACCTCTTGGACTAATAATTAAATTTCACTAATTTGGCTAAATTTTTCTACCATAAGTTGATCAGTCCAGTTCAGTCACTCAGTCATGTCCGACTCTTTGTGACCCCATGGACTGCAGCACACCAGGCCTCCCTGTCCATCACCAACTTCCAGAGCTTACTCAAATTCATGTCAATTGAGTTGGTAATGCCATCCTACCATCTCATCCTCTGTTGTCCCCTTCTCCTCCCGTCTTCAATCTTTCCCAGCATGAGGGTTTTTTCCAATGAGTCAATTCTTCGTATCAGGTGGCCAAAGTATTATAGTTTCAGCTTCAGCATCAGTCCTTCCAGTGAATATTCAGGGCTGATTTCCTTTAGAAAAAAAGTTGATAATATAACATAATGAAGCAGTATGTGTAGTGACTGGAGCAAAACCTGCCCTATTCCAGTCTTGGTCTTGAGTTCTCCATTTATTTATTGTGTAACTTTGAGCAATGTACTTATCTTAGCCTTAGTTTTCTCATCTGTAAAATGAGGATAACACTTGTAGGTACTTAGAATTTTTCAGAAAATTTAAGGAGTCAGTATATTAAAAAAAAAAAGCAACAACAAACTTTGGACAGTTGCTGGTATATAAGAAGCCCTCAATGTAATTGAGCTACTATTCTTAAGAATACTTCAGTTAACTTTCTTAAAACTATGCTGTGTCCCTCAGGCATCATTCTGTAACTCTGCTCAGTCATTTAAGTTACAAGTTCTTCAGTATTTACGTTAAAGATCTTAGCACCTGTACAGTAGTCAAACAACATTAAACTAAAAGTTCTGTAACACACTTTTGTGACTATGAATAAAGAAATATGGAATCAGAAATTTGGGTATTTTACCTTTTTTAAAAACAAAGTTATGCCTATTAATCAAGCAGTTTTGTTCCTTAATTTCTACATTTATAAAGTATGAAACATAGAAGCTGGACAAGTTCAGAAATTATATAACATAAGCTTTATATTATGAACACTAGTTATATATACATAGATTGTTATTCTAGGAACTCAGCCTCACAGTAACTTACTTAGAACCCACACAATGATGTGTTAGTTATGATACATACTTATGCTTCTAGGTAATTATGCATAAATAATAAATTAACCTGTTAACACTACTTCTATGAAATCATATCAAAATTTAGCTTTTATTTGGAAAGACTATATAGATTTAAGATGGCAGACTCTGGAGCTAGACTGCTAGCTTCTGAAACCCATGTCTACCTGCCAACTAGCATGAGCTTGAGCAACTTATTTAGCCTCTCTTTCTAGCTCGGTTTCCCCATTGCAAAATGGAGAAATAACTAATATTCTTCACAAGACTGTGATGAGAGCTAAATTATATAGTGTATGCAAAGCACCTAGAATAGTGCCAGGCATCATAGCAAACACCCAAAATGTGGTAGCTTGAAATAAATTTTTTTCTATTTCCCACTTATATTTCTGGTCAACATTCAACATCAATGTCAATGGTTTACTCTAAGATTGCATGTCATTTAGTCATGTTTGCAACACACCATCACAGCATTTACATAGAAAATTCAGGACTACCTTCTTGGTCATCATTTCTGTTCACCCCCTCTTCTCAGTGAGATTCAGTAAGTGCATACTCTGGGCTCACTATTCTAGAGTCAAGAATTTGGGGAGTAGGAGACCTCGAGGTACCAGATTCTTAGATTCCTGGGACTTTGGGTCTATCCATTTGCTTCCATGGGCTATCCTCAAACTTAAACATGCTAAGAAGACAGAAGAAAGGGTCCAGAGACCTGAGACAAGGAAAAAAGGAACAGACATTGGGACCAGGAAAAGAGAGAGATGGTTACCAAAGTGAAAATAGACCTGGTTCCTGACCTCCAAGGGTTTGGAATCTGATGGAAGAAACTGATAAAGCCACAAAATCATTACAATAGAGTCCTGAGTTAATGAATGTAAGCACTAGCGGCACACAGAGAGAGGAATCATAAGTCTGCCTGGGAAGTTAGGGACATTTTCAGAGAGGACTTGACACTTGAGTGAGTCCCTAAGGACAACCAGGTGCTCCCTAGCCTGAGATAAACCATATTTTGCAGAGCATGAGCCCTGCAGAAGCATGATGCATCTGGGAAATAGCCATTCCCTGTGGCAGTAATAGAGAGGTTGTGGGTGGAGGCAGAAGATGTCAAGGAAGAGGTGGGGGTAGTTGAGAAACTAGGCGCCCAAATAGGTTTAATATGTCTCTTTCATCTTTCTTCTCCTCCTCCCACCATCCCGCCCTAGTGTGACTACATGAGAAATGCTTGGAAGTTCCTGTTTCTGGTTCTGGGGAAGCAGGGGAATCCATGCAACTCTGAGAAGAGTGGCCCGAGGTGACCTGATCATCCGGAAGGACTATTTTCAGTCTTCAAGCTGGGACTGAGTGGTTAGGGGTGTCACCAAGTGACTCAGCAGGATTGGGGTCTGTTACTGAATTTTATCATGTCATAGCTAATACTGTCAGCAAAACATAAAGCATTACTCGGAAATCGTTGTCAGATGGAATTTCTTTGGTTACTTTGTTGAAAATTACATGCACGCTGTGTTGGTATAGATAGCCAGCCCTGTGTGTGTGAGTGTGTGTGTGTGTTAGTTTTTATAGCCTGCAGGCCCCAGGAATCATGAATAACAAATATGTCCTTTTAATATTATTTGTACACATATCTGTGTATTCAGAAAAAGGGTGCAATGGGGGCTTTTTATGTCTATGGAGGTGTCAGAACAGGGATGAGAGGACAGGGGGTTGCTAAGAATCTAACAAGACACAACCAACTGTTTCTCTTCTGGTGACCGAGTGTGACAAGTTCTCAACTTTCCCCTGGCCAGTCCTCTTCCCAAACCAGGCCTTTATGTTTGGTGAAACAAATACTCGTTTCTCCTGTATGTTCTAGTCTAGATGGTGCACAATCCTTCAATCTGGCATGAGAAGGCAGTTCAACCCCCAAAATTCTTTGCCCCTGTTGTCCTGGGACTCTCCTCAGTAACACTTGCCACAAATTCTGCCTGCCAAGGCAGTATGAGAACACAGAATCGCTTTACCAAAAAGGAAACTGATATGAAAAGTGGATAGGAAATTGACAAAAGAGGTCTCTTTTGAGTATAAGCAGAAATATGCAAACAGATACAATTCACTAACTAGTTTCACCAAGTATTTAAGGAAGAATTCAATCTCTGGCTACCTGAAATTGCATTAAATTAGGACAAAAAAAGTCAACACATCAGTCTGCATAATATGAGGTGCTCATTCAGCCTATTGGGTGGTGATGCCGTAAAAAGTAAACTTTCATATTTCAATGTGATTTGCTCTTATAGTATCGGACACCGAAACTGGATATACTTTCTCTTGGCACCTCAGAAAAATGTTCTTACAGAGTCAAGTCTCATAGTTCAGCACCAGCAGCACCAATCTTATGCAGTTCTCCTGAAAGTTTTCAGCAGTAAATCTCTAGAAATGTCCACTTAAGCAGTAGAGGTCATAAATACTTAGCGAGAGCAATAAAATAGAACAGAATTTTGGAAGTTATAATTTTAGTGGATATAACTGCACTATAAAAGGAAGGCCTCTGGGACCCAGAATAAATGTGAAATTCCGTCCAAGTGAACTGCAGTGCTAACCCATCTGCAAGTGGTAAATTATTCCCAGTCCCAGGTGTGCTGCATTATCCTATGGGTGTCCAGTGATTAAAGGTAAGAACGTGGCTAAAATCCAAGGGAGCAGTGAACATTAATGATGGCTGGAAATTGTCGACAATTTCTCTGGAAGTCTGATTCGTTCCTATTTGCTCACATTAGCCAGATCCAAAGTTCAGCAAATTGTCTACGGTCAGTACAGATACTCCAGTGAGACAGGTCCAGAGGGTGAAAAAGAGACTTTGCCTCTGCATTTGCCCCAGAAGAAGTTCATACAGGATGAAAGTAGAGCCATAATTCTATTATCTGTAAGCCCTTCAGGTTTCCACAAAGTATAGACACTTACTGTGGTCATTGTCCTAAAATTCAACTGATGATTGCAAAGCAACATAAACATTGCTTTCCATCTGTGCTCTCTCTGGTGGTGGTGATAGTTTAGTCACTAAGTTGTGCCTGACTCTTTTGTGACCCCAAGGACTATAGCCCGCCAGGCTCCCCTGTCCACAGAATTCTCCAGGCAAGAATACTGGAATGGGTTGCCATTTTCTCCTCCAGGGAATCTTCTCCACCCAGGGATCGAATCTGTGTCTCCTGCATTGCAAACAGATTCTTTACCACTGAGCTACCAGGGAAGCCCACTCTCTCTGGTACATCACTTATTTCATTTAGTACATATTTGCATAAATGTTATTCTTCATTTAACTCTGTATCAGGATCTTAGAAACTCCCAAAGCATCTGCTGCTGCTGCTGCTAAGTCGCTTCAGTCGTGTCTGACTCTGTGCAACCCCATAGACAGCAGCCCACCAGGCTCCTCCATCCATGGGATTTTCCAGGCAAGAGTGCTGGAGTGGAGTGCCATTGCCTTCTCCACCCAAAGCATCTAGGGTATGTTTAATTGATTTCCTAAGCTCTTCTCCCACCCCCTCCCTGGCACCATGTACACATAAAGAACATTATACAATGTTGAATGCAAGTGACTATTATTTCATGATTATATTCATAATTTTTTGGTAGTGTTTGTGGTCAAAAGGTCCCCATCTTTAATTCTTTTTACCAAGTTCCTGAATTGTCTCCTATGTCCCAAACTTATTTTGATTATTGCCATCTAGAAAACTGATGAGAACAATATTGTATGAAGGTGGCAGGAATAAGAAACTTCCATCTGAAGAGCAGATGAAGAAAATTTTTATGCAAGGAAGCCCAAGCTTCCAGTTTTTAATCATCATTTGATTGTGGCCTATTAAAATGCCAAATTACTTTGCAATATTGTGCTGTGTCTTCACAACTTAAAATAGTCACTGTTGAAATAGTCATTCAACTCCAGCTTTCCCATCTGAAAATAATAACGCATTGTACCTTTTGCTGTTGCTTCTAATTTTTTGTTTTCTATTATTGTGTAACTAAAATGTCAACCTCCTGTATCTAAGGGTCACCTTCTAGTTTATTTGGAAAATAAAGGAACAAGAGGATTTGTCTCATGTCAACTCCTGAGTCATCGACTTGGCAGCTGCTGTCTATGTCCTGTGCTCCTCTTAGCTCTGCTTTCAGCACGGCCTTTGGTCATTGTCCCATTCCCTGCTGTTTACTACCCGAAACTTGGGTCTTCTAGGTGATAGAATGCCCATCCACAAGGGTCAGACTTTCCATCACTCACCTGTCACTTTGCTTCCATTAATACCCAGCCACAAAGTTTATGGATGTCGTAGCTTTGGATGTAGTTTGGGGGTCATTCCAAGCAAAACTCTCTAGTTTCCTCCCAGGGGGGGAAAAATGCCAGATACTTGATGCAGATTGGTTTTACTCATGGCCTTTTCTCAATCTGGGCACTCCTGGGATGCAGTAATCATCCCCCAGGACATTTCCCTAAGACTGAGGTAGCAAGTCCAAAGTAAGATCAGGAAAACAGTGGGTGAGACTTGGATTTGAGATGACGAGAGCCTCTGGAAAACAATCTATTAGTCTAATGGGTTCTGCAGTTTAAAATGTGGTTACCACTCAGGCTTCTCAGTTAGTGTACAGAGAAGCCAGCCTAGGCTGCTGGGTGGACATGTGTTGTTTCATACCCAGTATTCCTTTAATAGCATCTTTACTTTCCTCGGGGATCAACTCCACCCACTTTCATTCCATGTGGTTGGGATGGGGCTAACCCAACCCCTGGAATCAGAGCTGAGCTCATGACCCAGATCTGGACAATCAGTATTGTGGTCTGGCCATAGCGATTTGTTAATCACTCTTTGCTCTAATGAAAGTAATCCCAGGATTTTTTTCTGAGGCAACTAGGAAAGACAGGGTTTTTGTTTAGGCTTTTTTTTTTTTCCCCCTAAGACTGCTGGCAGAGAGGATGAAGTAAGTCTGACCTTCCATCAGTCACTATAAAGGCATAGAAATAAGGTTAACCAAGAGGAAAACAGGGTTGACATGTAAAGAGAAATCGGCTCTGATGATGACACTGGAGACTCTTAGATCCGGCCATGATAAAAGCTGGTACTATTGGAATTTTCAGTATGGAAACCAAGATTTTTTTTTTTAACTTAGGCCAATTTGGGTTGCTTTCCTATCACAATCTGAAGTTCTTTGAATAATATATTCTTGCATTTTTTCTATGGCACCAGATGTTTCATGGATTCCAGCATAAAAATACACACATATGCACTCTTCCCTGGGATAAAGAATAATCTCAAAAATATTGCAGTCTAAACCCATATTGAGAGAAAAGCACTATGTTGTGAATATAATATAACCTGCACAGATAGTTGTCTGAACAATGACTATAGGGCTTCCCTGGTAGCTCAGACTATAAAGAATCTACCTGCAATGTGGGAGACCTGGGTTTGATCCCTGGGTTGGGAATATCCTCTGAAGGAGGGCATGACATCCCACTCCAGTATTCTTGCCTGGAGAATCCCCATGGACAAAGGAGCCTGGCAGGCTACAATCCATGGGGTTGCAAGCAGTCAGACACAACTGAGCCACAACTAAGCACAGCACACAGCGCTTTATATTATTATGCAAATATTTTTTTCCTTTCCATCTATTGTTTCTAGATCTTAGTGATGAAAAAGAAATGAATTCCACAAGATTTTTATGAGAAATAACAAAACTACACATTTATTTAGTTATACAAACACCTAAAACTTAAATTAAAATATTTGAAATTCAAGGTCAAATTTTTAGGCTGGCATCCCCCTACCTCACTACCTATCTCTATCAGAAGGATATCACAGGGAAAATCCAATAAAGATTTTTTTTTTAATGGTCCAGATTAAAAAAAAAACTTTATAAATAAATAAAGTGAATACAAGACTTGATAGCAGTAGAATACAAAGTTATTTACTTATTTTAGGCATTTTTTAAACTTTCTAGACCTTAATCTCTGGAAGACCGTTGACTATGTCTAAACTACGATACCATTCTTTGTGACAGAATCCCTCCCTCTCCCCAGCTCAGCATGAGCTCTGTTCCTGGCCCATGAGTTGCTGCCTGTTTAGTTTGACTCACTGAGGACTATTCCTTCTTCCTCCAGATCTTCTTGCTTATAACAGAGCTCATCACTGGCTCTCCTTTATCCCCTAGAGAAAAATCCAAAGTCTTTAGCATAGCATCTGAGAACTTCCATAGCTTGAATTCTCCATTTTTATTAGATTGAACCATCTATATTTCCAACCCATGAAGCCTTCCATCTTCCTGATTTTAAATGTTGAGGAAATTCTCTATTTATATAACATGATATAGAAACATGTGATCATCTTAGCTTTTCAATCAATGATTGTTATCTAATAACACATTTATTATTTTTCCATTGGATTCTGCTAATGTTTTTCCTTATGTTGCTGCTTGGTGCTGGGGAAAGGGGACTCTGTGGTCACAATGGATAATTATTTCAATGTAATATAGTCTGTTTTAAAACCTTATATAGAGTTCTGTTTTAAAATCTTATATAGAGTTTTTATTAAAATATCTGTAAATAAACTTAAATTCTACACTTTCGGGGACTTTTTGAGTTTTGGTGCTAAAACTAAATACAAATGATCTGTGCTGGTTCAACTTATGATTTTTTGATTCTAAGATCATAAAAAAGAGATACACATTCAGTAGAAACCATACTTTCAATTTTGATATTTTCCTGGGCTGGCAATGTGCAGCAGGAGACTTATGAGGTTGAGCAGCCAACCAGTCAGCCTCAGGGTCTCAAGGGGGAAATATTGATACACTTGTAACTATTCTGTATCCAATGTATACAACCACTCTATTTTTCACTTTCAGTAAGGTTTTCAATAAATTACATGAGATAGTCAATTAACTTTATTAAAAAATAGTCCTTGTGTTCAATGATTTTGCCCAATGGCAGGCTAATGTAAGTGTTCTGAGAATGTTTAAAGTAGGCTAGGCTGTATTAGGATGTCCAGTAGATGAGTGTATTAAATGAATATTTGACAACAATATTTTCAAACTATAATGGGTTTATCAAGCTGTAATCCCATAATAAATCAAGGAAGATCTTTATGTTTCATAATCTGAATGGAATAGTAACATCTTTTACTTTGCTATATTTTTGAAGCTCATATAATATAAGAGCAATTTATTCCATAACAGTTTTTGCAGAAATGTCTTTAGGGAATTAGGTTCTGATAATAATTTTAGGAATAACTCAATTTTTCATTAACACACCAGTTTGGTCATTTTATAGTTTTATTAAAGGATTACGTCTGTCTAAAAATTGTCATGTTTATTAGCCTATTTTATTTTTTAACATTTTATTTATTTATTGGACTGTGCCAGGTCTTAGTTGAGGCAAACGGGCTCTTTAGTTGTGGTATGTGAGATCTAGTTCCCTGACCAGGGATCGAACCTGGGCCCCCTGCACTGGGGCCATTCCCTATATCCGCGTCTGTATCCCTCCCCTACAATTGGGTTCATCTGTACCATTTTCCTAAATTCCACATACATGCATTAATATTTGATACTTGTTTTTCTCTTTCTGACTCTCTTCACTCTGTTTGCCACAGACTCTAAATGATCCCTCTGTCCCTTCTCTTATGTAGTTCATTCTGTTCTCTATACAGCAGCCAGCATCTCTTCCTTAAATAACAAGTCAGATCAAGTTACGTCCCTGTTAAAAATTGCTTGAGTCTTTCTATAGCACTTAGAATAAAATCCAAACTCTTTATCCTAACAAAATACCGACATACACTGGGGTCTTTCTGCTCTGACCTCATCCCCTATCAGATCCTGCTTGCTGCAGCCAGTGGGTGTCTTCAAATACACCAAGCTGCTTTCTGTCCAGGAAGTGGTCCTTCCAAGTGGACTTCACTCTTCTCTTTTCTCCCTTTAAGTGAGCCAGAATGGCTAGACGGACCTGGGGTTGAGTATGTCCCTTTTCCCACATGGAAGGCTGGAGGGAACTGGTGTTAGGCGTTTCACTTCTCTCCTGTGAAAGGCTGTTGCTGAGTGGAGTTAGATACTTCTCTTCCCCTAAATAAGTTAGGTTCTGGTAAAACCCCAGCATCTTTTAAGCTTTAGCAAAATCGTTTCTACTACGGGAAGGTCTTGTTAAGATGAACAGAGTGCTCTAGCACATTTCAAAATGGTTTCTTTTATCTCTTACTGCATGAGGAGATTTTCTTGATACTCACTGTGAGGATCTCATGAAGCCCCTGGAAGCAAAACTAACAAAAGTGTGAGGGTCTTCAGATGACTGGGTCCTCTTGGAATTTTTAACCTTCAAGCCTGTCCACTGTGAGCCTCTAACAATTTGTCAATTACAGTTCATATTTTCCTCTCCTGACCCTGGTTTCCATGGAGATTTATGCTCATGGTTTTCTACCCTGGTAAGTTGAGATTCTTTGTATCTTCCATATCTGTCTCCTCAATTTGAAGGTCAGCAGTTTGCCGTATGATCTCAATTCTCTGATAGATATAAGAAGCTGTTCATTGTTCAGTCACCAACTTGTGTCCCACTCTTTGCAACCCCATGGACTGCAGCACTCCAGGTTTCTCTGTTGTTCACTATCTCCTGGAGTTTACTCAAACTCATGTCCATTGAGTCAGTGATGACATCCAATGATCTCATCCTCTGTCAGCCCCTTCCCCTCCTGCCCTCAATCTTTCCCAGCATTAGGGTCTATTCCAATGAGTCTGCTCTTCCCATAAGGTGGCCAAAGTATTGAAGCTTCAGTCTCAACCCTTCCAATGAATATTTAGGTTGATTTCCTTTAGAATTGACTGGTTTGATCTCCTTGCTGTCCAAGGGACTCTCAAGAGTCTTCTCCAATACTACAACTCAAAAGCATTAATTCTTCAGTGCTCAGCCTTCTTAATGGTCCAACACTCACATCTATACATGACTACTGGAAAAACCATAGCTTTGACTCTACAGACCTTTGTCAACAAAGAGACAAAAATCTCTCTGCTTTTTAACATGTTATCTAGGTTTGTCATCGTGTTTCTTCTGAGGAGCAAGTGTCTTTGAATTTCACGGCTGCAGTCACTGTCAGCAGTGATTTTGGAGCCCAAGAAAATAAAATCTGTAACTGTTTCCATTTTTTCCCCATCTATTTGTCATGAAGTGATGGGACAGGATGTCATGACCTTAGTTTTTTGAATGTTGAGTTTTAAGCCAGCTTTTTCACTCTTCTCTTTCACCCTCATCAAGAGGCTCTTTAGTTACTCTTCACTTTCTACCATTAGAGTGCTATCATCTGCATATCTAAGGTTGTTGATATTTCTCCCAGTAATCTTAATTCGAGCTTATGATTCATCCAGCCCAGCATTTAACATGATGTACTCTCCATATAAGTTAAATAAGCAGGGTGACGATATGCAGTTTTAATGTACTCCTTTCAGAATTTTTAAAGAGTCCATTGTTCCATGTCCATTTCTAACTGTTGCTTCTTGACCTGCATACAGGTTTCTCAGGAGACAGGTAAGGTGGTCTGGTATTCCCAGCTCTTTAAGAATTTTCCAGTTTGTTGTGATCCACACAGTCTAATGGCTTTAGCATAATCAATGAGGCAGAAGTAGATGTTTTTCTGGAATTCCTTTGCCTTTTCTATGATCCAGCAGATGTTTTGGCAATTTGATCTCTGGTCCCACTGCCTTTTTTAAATCCAAATTGTATATCTAGGAATTCTTAGTTCACCAACTGTGAAAGACAAGCTTGAAGGGTTTTGAGTACTACCTTGCTAGCTTGTGAAATGTGGGCAACTGTATGGCATCTTTGGCATTGCCCTTCTTTTGGATTGGAATGAAAACTGACATTTTCCAGTCCTGTGGCCACTGATGAGCTTTCCAGTTTGCTGGCGTATTGAGTGCAGCACTTTAACAGCATCATCTTTTAGGATTTTAAATAACTTAGCTGAAATTCCATTACCTCCACTAGCTTTGCTTGTAGTAATGCTTCCTAAGGCCCACTTGCCTTCACACTCTAGGATCTCTGACTCTAGTTGAATGACCATAACGTCATGGTTATCTGGGTCATGAAGATCTTTTTTGTCTAGTTCTGTGTATTCTTGCCACCTCTTCTTAATATCTTCTGCTTCTGTTAGGTCCATATCGTTTCTCTCCTTATTGTTTCCATCTTTGCAGAAAAAGTTCCCTTGGTATCTCCATATTTTTTGAAGAGACCTCTAGTCTTTCCCATTCTATTAGTTTTCTCTATTTCTTGGCATTGTTCATTCCAGAAGACTTAGCTCTCCTTGCTGTTCTCTGGAGCTCTGCCATTAGTTGGGTATATCTTTCCCTTTCTCCTTTGCCTTTCACTTCTCTTCTTTTATCAGCTATTTGTAGGCCTCCTCAGACAACCAGGAGACCCATGTTTGATCCCTGGGTTGGGAAGATTCCCTGGAGAAGAAAATGGCAACTCATTCCAGTATTCTTGCTTGGAGAATTCCATGGAGAGAGGAGCAGGCTAGAGTCCATGGGGTTGCAAAGAGAAATTCAAAGAAGGTTTAAATTCTGTAATAATATGTGTGAGCAGTGAGCTTACAAAGTATTCCAGCTAATATTTACATAGCACTTATCACTAGTTTAAGTGAGAGATTTATTGAACACAAATGCAGGCTATTTGTTATCTGTGTCATATGGATGAGGAAACCTGGACAAAGGAAAATTTAGTAACCATTTAAGGTCACCCTCTGATCATCTAGTGTACACTATAATAAGTTGGAAAATCCAAATTTATTGATATTTTGGCTCCTCCATGAAAATGGGTTTAGAAATATTCCTTCTTTGGACCTAACAAATATTCTTCTTTGATTGTTCCTCAACAGAATTTATCTCCTACTGATACAAGCAAGCTGAATTAGGGAGCATGGAGATAAAGTTAATTTTCTTGTATATCAGACATATTATTTATACATTTCTAGATTCATAAACACATTCATAAACATTGGAAATACCCCCCAACTACCAGATTTGTCAGCACATGCATTCAGGGGATGCAAATAAAGGTGTTTAATACATAGCTAAGTTCCATAATAAAAGGCAAATTACTGTAATTATTTCATAAAAAGTAATTTGAATGAATAAACATGTTATTCATAAACATCTATGTCTGTAGCTATCTATGTCCATTCTAAAATATCACATTAAAACATTAAATTTCACATTAAGAGATGCCCTAAATAAGGGCAAAGATCCAAAGCAGTTTGAGAGCCTGATAGTTCTGAGTTATGCAGGAGAAACAGGCTCCATAAGCAACAGTTCTCATTAATAATAAAAAAGAGTACACAGAATTGAGCCTCCTACTTTTGTTGCTAAGCATTTAATTTAACTCATTCTTCCTTTTATCATAAAAGTAGTCAGTTCACATCACAGGGAAGAGAAGAAGTGTTGAGAATCAATCATTTTCCTTGTTGCCGAAAACATAAAAAGTCCCACTGGGACCAATATGATTCCTTACTCAAAATCGCTTGCTTTACACCACATTAACTATTCTCTGGGCTCATTTGGTAGCTTAGTTGGTAAAGAATCCACCACCAATGCAAGAGACCTGATTCAATTCCTGGGTCAGTAAAATCCCCTGAAGAGATAGGCTACCCACTCCAGTATTCTTGGGCTTCCCTGGTGGCTCAGACGGTAAAGAATCCACCTGCAATGCAGGAAACCTGGGTTCGATCCCTGGGTTGGGAAGATCCCCTGAAGGAGGGCATGGCAACCCACTCCAGTATTCTTGCCTGGAGAATCCCCATAGACAGAGATGTCTTATGGGCTACAGTCTATGGGGTTGCAGAGTCAGACACGACTGAGCAACTAAGTACAGACATTCTCTAATAGTTGACATTACACAGATATTGACATTGAAAATGCTATGGAAGAATACCTATGGGCCTAAATAACTATAGCTCCAAAAGGATGCTCTAATGTAATCTGAATTTAAAGGGACAGATAAAACCTTAACATACATACTTGTTTTAAGCACTCATGTCCCTTTATTGCAATTGCCTTTGCATCAATGTGTTTTTCTCCATGTGGCCTTTTTGATGGCTTGAATCATCACTTGTTTATCTTTGCCCTTTCAATTTCCAACAAATTGTTTGTCCTAAAATCTGTAATGACAGAAAATGTGCTAAATGAGTAAATGAAGGAATATCTGCATCTCTAAGTCTAAGAAGTACTTTTTCTTTTCTCTGGTGAAAATGATTGAACATTTCTTAATCATTTTAAGAATTTCTTATTCTCATTTATGGAAGAGTTGCTCTCCTTACTTATAAATGGAAATATCATACATAATCCATAAAAGGAAACTGCTTAAACTTATTTTATACAAATAGAGCAGGCTAGAGAGAAAGCATTGGTGTTGGAGAAAAGGAAAAAAACACTGTTGAGATTTGACATAGGATTTGCTTTTTTCCCCAAGCATGGTTACATGAATCCATGAATTGACTCTTGCTCTCTACTCTCAAGGAAACACAAATTAGTTAAGGATATTAAAACCAGCACTCAGTTTCATGTTTGTGGGTTGACTTGTTACATTGAAATCAGAGTGTATTTTCTGTGGCATAATATTTTTATAGTGAAGCAGCCAAAATACCACAAGTGCATAGCACGAACAGGGAGCACTCTGGCCCTTCGAGGCATTTCTGTGGCTTGGCATTGATAAATGCAGGTGAGATATGGGTTGCAGTCAGGATCAAATTACAGCAAACACTGACTTTTCCAAAAATATGAGTTGCTAAAACAGCTTCCCTATTACCTTGAAAGAGGATGCTTGTCCATCAATAAGCTAGGACTTTAAAGCAAGTTCTCACATTTGGATCTTTGGAGTGGACAAAAACTCAAACCCAGAAAAATAAAAACAATAATGAAAGACACTTCCTTCACATTTCCACAATAGCCTTGTGTAGCAAACACAAATGCACAGTACCACTTCCTTTTCCCTTTTTCTCATGTCCCAGTTGTATATTTTTGCCTGCTATTGAATTTAAAAGGGTAAGGTGATTGATTGATTTCTTAATTTGAGAAGTGATCAAAAAGTAAAGAGACCAATTTGTGTGTTTATCCTATAGAATCCTTCTCATTCTTTTTCTAGGCCCACCTAACACTCATGTTTACCACTTATATTAAATATTAGTATGATTTCTTAATATATAGGTCATTATTCTATTGTTGTTAACTTGTTGCTGTGCATTCATACGTGCAGGCTCAGTCGTGTCTGACTCTTTGCAATCCACCAGTCTCCTCTGTCCATGGAATTTTCTAGGCAAGAATTCAGGAGTGAGTTGCTATTTCCTACTCCAGGAAAACTTCCCAACCCAGGGATTGAACCCATGTCTCTTAAGGTCGCCATTCCCTTCTCCAAGAGATCTTCCCAGCCCAGGGATTGAATCTGGGTTTCCTGCATTACAGACAGACTCTTTTATTACCTGAGCTGCCAGAGGAAGCCTTAAGTCTCCTGCATTGGTAGGTAGATTCTTTACCACTGTACCACCTGGGAAGTCATAAAACTTGTCCATAAGGGTCTTTCCCTTTGTATTTTCTCCCATGAACTTCTTTTTAATTTGCTTACATCAGATAACAAGAGAATGTACCTTGAAAAACACAGTGTGTGGCACATACAGCATGTGCAGTATCTTGTGGTTATTAATAGACCGTCTAAATGTAAGATACTTCTAAAGATTAAGAAAAAAATAGAGCCTCTGTCTTTTTATGCATGATGGTTTTAATTTGCTTTCCTATAATAAATGTGAAATATAGTCTATAGTTATCCAAAGCTGGTACTATAGTCATACTATATTTTCACTTATTCTTTGTGATTGAGAGTCTAAGATAAAATTTGTGTTTTGAGATAATGTGGCTTTTCTGAAGCTGGTAAGTCCTAGCACCATTTCTCCTGTGGCTCAATTTCTCAGTATTTTCAAGAATATATTTTGAGAATAAATATCTCTATGCCTTTTTTTCTACCAAATGAATTCTTTTTTAATTTTTAATCGGAAGATTGGAAGATTTACAATGTTGGGCCGGCTTCTGTCGTACAACATCACTAATCAGTCATAACTATATATATATTCCCTCTTGAGCCTCCTTCCTACCCGCCACCCTCATTTATGTGGCTCTTGACATAGCAACTATGATTAATTTCATTTCAAACAATCAACCAAATAGTATGGAGTCCACACATTTGGATCCATATAAAGTTAAACAGTATTGTACCATAGTTCTACTTTATACAAGAAACATTTAAAACAATACTGAAAAAAATACTAAAACTTTTAAATTATTCTCACAGAATGAATCCCTCAACACATCATCAATCATTTTCCTTTTTTCCCTTCCCCATGGTATCCCTTCATGCTACTTTCAACAAACTCCCTGTGGAT
This sequence comes from Bubalus kerabau, assembly GCF_029407905.1. NCBI lineage: Eukaryota > Metazoa > Chordata > Mammalia > Artiodactyla > Bovidae > Bubalus > Bubalus kerabau. The sequence continues at coordinate 32,254,805 of NC_073632.1, read as the reverse complement.
ATTTTGACCTTAAGACAACTGCCACCATTCTTATAGACACACAAAAAGACATTTATTACAGTCAGATCGATGCAAAACTGATGCAGTTAAACCATTTTCTAATTAGTTTCCTCTCCAATTAATCTCTGATGAATGCTTTCCACTACCTCAAAGGTTCCAACCAACTGATGTTTTCTTCTTTTGTTTTTATGTTGACGAGGACAAATTGAATTTCTCATTGCCCAGGAATACACTTACAACCATTACAATTATTTATACTTGCATTGGTAAAAATTTCAGTCCTCCAGAACATTTAGTGATAAAGAACCGCTCATGTTGGAAACATTAGAAAGACAGTTAACACGCTAATTTCAGCCTTTCTATTGAAAATTCTATTAGCCATGTAGAGGATGGTATAAATCTACTGTAATCAAATTGAAAATGTGAATCAAATGGGACAGGGTAGATACTAGGCAATGAAACAGCTTTCTAACTTCTACACTATGTACATGGTCCTGTGAAGTCTGATAGATCCTGATGATTCATTGACCCGATAATGGAGCCAAACATTTGGGTTCTGAAGTTAGGAAAGAGTCTGGGTAGCTCAGACATAGTTCTGATCATGCCAAAATAAGCTAGGGAAGGGAAACAGCGAGTCTAACCAATGATTTGGCAGCATGAAAACCCAACAAATATGTTAATTGATGTTTGTTTTAATATTGAATATAGTCAAATCCTTTTTATGTAAAACCAACCCATTAAAGAAGACACCCTCTGTAGGAGAACAGTTAAGCAATAGTGGTCAAGTGTGAACTGAGCCACTCTTCCTTAGAAGTAACAAAAAAGGCTGAAATTTTCTGATAAGGTTTTGAAATGAAACGGAGGAGAAAAGAATATGGAAGTTATGCTGCTTTTCAGGTTGTATATGTAGTATTACTTAGCATTTGTAGAGCAAGAAAAATTTTCCTCACCAAATTCTGGTGTTCAAAGGCTATAAAATATGAAAGTGTTAGATCCACATTTGCAAAAGTCCTCTGAAATATTAAAATCGTAACATTTTATTTCAACAATAAGTTGTGAAGTATTATGTACTGAGATTCAAATCTTTTTGGTTTGGGGAATTTGCATTAAAATATATTTTGAATGAATCTTCCCTTTCTCTTAAAACTTTCTCTGGGTTATAATGTGCTTTTTCTCTGCTAATGTGTTTTATGATATATAGATTCAATTGATAAAACCAAGGTTTGTATAGGTACCATACTAATTCCTAAGCATATCCTTCATACTCAGACAAAAAGCCACATAACACTTGATACCTAAGAGGTTACAGTTCATTCTACTCTGAGTTCTACTAATCAATGTCTTCTTGATAAAATAAGATGAAAATCATATATCAGAGAATACAAGTCAAGTCTAATAGTGCTTTAACTTCACTAGGAATGAAACAGAAAATAGCTATGATAATAATAATAATAATAATAACCTTATATTGAGAACACACATAATACGTGGCTTGTGATATAGCAATTCGGATATTCTCTTTTATTTAATCATTAAACAAATATTAAGGTCAATGTTATCATTCCCTTTTTATAGATAAGGAAACTTGTTAAGTAGCCCATCCAAAAATAATCACACAGTTGGTTAATGTGAAGCTGAAACTCAGATCCAGATCTGACTGCACTGAAAGCCCACTCTCTTTTCACTCAGCAACTGTGCCTAAAAAAATAATAATAAAGTGAAACACCAGGGCTAAGGAGAGAATATGATATCTCTGATCAAGTCTATGTGCTTTCATGCTTTGAGGTCATACCCCCCATCTCCACCCCACTCCAAACTCAGCAGTTATTTAAAAAAAAAAAAAAGAAAGAAAGAAATTTCAAGGAAAACAGTGAAGTGATAGAGACAAATTAAAGAAAATTGAGCCGGAGCTCTCTGTGGACCTGAAGTGGAAGAGAAACCACGGTGAACTAGTGTGTGTGTGTGTGTGTGTGTGTGTACACTGGGCAGGATGGGGAGGGAGGCATGGCTGTCATTTGCCTGTTTGCACTCAAATCCATCCCCTGCCCTTCTTCTATCTATATTGCAGGTAGTTACATTTCCCCAACCCCCTTGACAGCTGGTTTTGGCAAAATTGAGTCAATGAGAAGCAATGGCAAGAAATTAAAGACCAGGAGAAAGTAACATCGAGGTTATCTTGTGCCTTCCGTCTGCCTCACTGGCATCCGGCAGTGACTGTATCTCTCTAGGGGATCCGCTCCTGCCACACCTGCTCCTTCCATGTTCCCACCTCCACAGACTGGTTTCTGCTTCTGGCCAGTGGCGCTGGTGGTCAGTCTTTGATAATAGTAGCTTGTCCTCAAGTCTCTTCAGTCATAGGGACAATGTCGTCTTCTCACCATTGATAACCTCTAGGATAACTTACTGTCCTCTTTTTGTCTTCTCAACTCACTGTGTAAATAATGATCTGAATTAAATACCCTTTCTGAAATAAGTGGAATGATTTGTTTTCTAGATTCTGACTGATAGTATGAGGTTGTTGAGGGTGGTGGGGAGAATAAAAGCTAAAATAATGTACATTGGTTTATGAGTCCAGAACCCAAGGAACATTTAAGTCCTACATTTAACACAGATAGTGGTTGTTGTTCAGTCACTCAGTCATGTCTGACTCTTTGGACTCCCATGGACTACAGCACACCAGGCCTCCCTGTTCCTTATGATCTCCGGCAGTTTGCTCAGACTCATGTCCATTGAGTCGGTGATACAATCCAACTATTTCACCCTCTGTCATCCCCTTCTCCTCCTGCCTTCAATCTTTCCCAACATCAGGGTCTTTTTCAACGAGTCGGCTCTTCGCATCAGAATTATTGGAGCTTCAGCTTCAGCATCAGTCCTTCCAATGATTATTCAGGGTGATTTACTTTAGATCTCCTTGCAGTCCAAGGGACTCTCAAGAGTCTTCTCCAGCACCACAGTTTGAAGACATCAATTGTTTGGCGCTCAGCCTTTTTTATTGTCCAGCTCTCAGATCCGTATATGACTACTGGAAAAACCATAGCTTTGACTAGACAGACATTTGTAGGCAAAGTAGTGTCTCTGCTTTTTAATACATTGTCTAGGTTTGTCATTGCTTTTCTTCCAAGGAACAAGCGTCTTTTAATTTCATGGCTACAGTCACCATCTGCAGTGATTTTGGAGCCCAAGAAAATAAAGCCTGTCACTGTTTCCATTGTTTCCCCAATTATTTGCCATGAAGTGATGGGACCAGATGCCATGATCTTCATTTTCTGAATGTTGAGTTTTAAGCCAGCTTTTTCACTCTCCTTTTTATCAAGAGACTCTTTAGTTCCTCTTCATTTTCTGCCATAAGGGTGGTGTCATCTGCATACCTGAGGTTATTGATATTTCTCCTGGCAATCTTGAGTACAGCTTGTGCTTTATACAGCCCAGCGTTTTGCACGATGTACTCTGCATATAAGTTAAATAAGCAAGGTGACAATATACAACTGTGACATGCTCCTTTCCCAATTTTGAACCAGTCCATTGTTCCATGTCTTGTTCTGTTTCTTCTTGACCTGCATACAGGTTTCTCAGGAGGCAGATAAGGTGGTCTGCTATTCTCATCTCTTTAAGAATTTTCCTCATTTTGTTGTGATCCACATAGTCAAAGGCTTTAGCATAGTCAATGAAGCAGACGTAGACTTTTTTTTAATTCTCTGGTTTTTTTCCTATGATTCAACGGATGATGGCAATTTTATCTCTGGCTCCTCTGCCTTTTCTAAATCCAGCTTATACATCTGGAAATTTTCAGTTCACATACTGTTGGAGTCTAGCTTGAAGGATTTTGAGCATTTCTTTGCTAGCATGTGGAATGAGTGTAATTGTGTGGTAGTTTGAGCATTCTTTGGCATTGCCTTTCTTTGCAATTGGAATGAAAATGGACCTTCTCCAGTCCTGTGGCCACTGAGTTTACCAAATTTGTTGGCATATTGAGTGCAGCATTTTCACAGCATCATAGTTTAGGATTTGAAACAGCTCAGGTGGAATTCCATCACCTCTGCTAGCTTTGTTCATAGTGAAGCTTCCTAAGGCTCACTTGACTTCACGCTCCAGGGTTTGTGGCTCTAGGTGAGTGATCACACCATCATGGTTATCTGGGTCATGAAGATCTTTTTCGTATAGTTCTTTCATGTATTTTTGCCACCTCTTCTTATCTTCTGCTTCTGTTAGGTCCATGCTATTTTTGTCCTTTATTTTACCCATCTTTGCATGAAATGTTCCTTTGGAATCTCTAATTTTCCTGAAGAGATCTCTTGTCTTTCCCATTCTACTGTTTTCCTTTATGTCTTTGCATTGTTCACTCAGAAGGTTTTCTTATCTCTCCTTGCTATTCTTTGGAACTCTGCATTCAGATGGATATATCTTTCCTGTTCACCTTTGCCTTTCACGTCTCTTCTTTTCTCAGCTATGTGTAAGGCTTCCTCAGACAACCATTTTGCCTTTTTGCATTTCTTTTTCTCGGGGATGGTTTTGATCACTGCCTCCTCTAAAATGTTACAAATCTCCACATATAGTTCTTCAGGCACTTTGTCTATCCGACTTAATCCCTTGAATCTATTTGTCACTTTCACCGTTTGATCATAAAGGATTTTGATTTAGGTCATACCTGAATGGCCTAGTGGTTTTCCCTACTTTCTTAAATTTAAGTCTGAATTTGGCAATAAGGATTTCATGACCTGAGCCACAGTCGGCTCCCAGTCTTGTTTACGCTGACTGTAGAGAGCTTCTCCATTCTTTGGCTACAAAGAATATAATCAATCTGATTTCAGTATTGATGATCTGGTGATGTTCATGTGTAGAATCAGACATGGCTGGAGTGACTTAGCAAACATGCAATGTTAGTCGCTTAGTCGTGTCTGACTCTTTGCTATCTCATGGACTATAGCCCGCCAGGCTCCTCTGTCCATGGGATTCTCCAGGCAAAAATACTGAAGTAGGTTGTCATTCCATTCTCCAGAGGATCTTCCTGACATAGGGACTGAGCCTGGGTCACCTGCATTGCAGGTAATTTCTTTACTTTCTGAGCTACAGAGAAGGCCATTCCATTGGGTAAATCTAGACAAATTTAGCACAATATCATATTCTCTCCTTCCAATTTTACTATACAGAAGTTAAGACCCTGAAAGCAACCAACTCATATTCAAGAAATCTCCCTCAAGTCTACTTATTTGACCAAGCTAAATGTGGTGTAAGTAAATTTTTTAGGATTTTAAGTAGCCATGGATGACATATCATGGTTTATGCTCTAAAAAATGTGTAAGTGGACATCAAGTCAGGTATATTTAAGTTGACAGCCATTGAGGATTTATTATTTATTCATATGCTGTAAAGGGTGATGGATTAATGGTCTGACTGATTGATTGATGCCTTAAGTGATCCTGGAACTGCCTAAGGATGCTAGTATGGCTGGCTCCTTTCCCAAAAGGCTTGACTACCTATTTACATCAGAGTCCTAATTAGGATCCTCATTTTTCACAATTCATGTATCATTTACTTCATTTAAGTAAATAGAATTTCTCCTTATCAGAAACTCACAATACCTAGATTGCAAGCCTTTGTCAGAGGATAAATCTTCAAGTATTTATTGTTCTGTATTTGTCAAAAACACCTGAGAGTAAATATATTTTTGAAAGTGAATGTTAGTCGTTCAGTTGTGTCCTACTCTTTGTGACCCAATGGACTGTAGTCTGCCAGGCTCCTCTGTCCATGAAATTCACCAGGCAAGAATACTGGAGTGGGTAGCCGTTCCCTTCTCCAGGGGATCTTCCAGACCCAGGGATCGAACCTGGGTCTCCTGCATTATAGGCACATTTTTACCATCTGAGCCACCAGGGAAGCCCGTATATGTGGAAGGAAATATCAAAGATAAACAATCCTCTAGTTTAACTGACTTGCATCCTTAGTTCAATCTGCACCATCAGAAAGCCTTAAACACTAGGAAACACTATTATAATAGCTCTCTAGAGACCTACTTTTACTGAATTGTACTTTGGTACAAAAGAATCCTCCTGCCAATACCGGAGACGTTAATGATGAGGGTTCGATCCCTGGGTCAAGATGATCCCCTGGAGAAGGAAATGAGAATCCATTCCAGTATTCTTGCCAGGAGAATTCCATGGACAGAAGAACCTGGTGGACTATATAGTCCATAGGGTCGCAAAAAGTTTGATACAACTGAACATCTGAACACACACACTTTGGTATTGGGTCCTAGACTTGTACTGAGAGCTGCAATAAGAAAAACAAAATAAAAGTAAACTCTTCAGTTAGAGTAGACTAAACCGATTTAACAAACAGACCTAAACATCTCTATGTGCCTCAAACACAATAGCAGTTCATCTGTCATTCACATAAAGCCTAAAATGAGTTCTCCCTGCAGCAGCTCAATCTTCATCTGTGTGTTGAATCAGGAATCTTTTGTGGCTCTGCCAAGCCCTGTGCTCTCATTGTCACGTGTGTTGAATGCTAAACGTTGATGGAGATTATGGCAGAACGAACATCTTCTACAATATTGTAATTAGCCTCCAATTAAAATAAATAAATTTAGATTAAAAAAAGGCTTAACGAGAAAAGAGCACTCATATCTTATGCTCACTTTCCACTCATAAGAGTTATTAATAGATGAATGGTCACATTTTTTAGAATCTTAAAACACAGCTGTGACAGCACATTGGTCTTTTCCTAAAACATTATTGAGAATGTTCCTAGAGTTCCCCTTTTAGAATTTCTCCCTTAAAATACGATTTTTTTTCTCTTTTATGGTAGAATTTATTTAATTTATGGTCAATAAATTCAAATTTACTATTTAAAGTTTTATTTTTCAGGTTTAGTTATAAAAGTGATGCTAAGTTGAGGAAAACAATTCAAAATTTTCTTTTCTATGTTATAGAGCAAGTAAATAAAAGAGTTTTCTGCTCCATACACTAAAACATACTCTTGGACTAAAGCTTTAGGGTGGAGAGGAAAGACAGTAACACAGTACAAATTCTTCTCTTGCTTTTATGACATTTGAACTATTTACTTGGGGTAAGGGTTGTTTTGGACATTTATCTTTCCTAGAGAATCTCCCATTTTATCAAGATGTGCTAGGTTTTTGAAGGAGGTTAAAAGACATCATGTGGCCCTTTTAAGTTTCTTCCAATCTATAGTTATTTCCCCCTCGTCAATTCTTATTTGTACATTTGTGCTTTCTCCTCTTGCTGTCCTTGAGTAGGTCTGCTTACCTAATTTTTAGGGAACTTGTTCTTGGATTTATTCAGTAGTTCTAAGTTTTTTTCCATTTTCTAATTTATTAATTTCTGCTTTTACCTTGCCACTATGTTCCTTCTCCTTTCCTTAAGGCTACTTATTCCTTTCCACCTTTCTAAAATGAATGCTCGATTCACTTCTTTTTACTATTCATTTTTCATTAATATAAATATTAAGGCTGAGAATTTTCCTAGGTTCTGATATGAGTGTTTTCATTTTATTTTCTAGGCTTTTTTTATTTTTATTTTCTCTTGTTATTTGAGAAAGAGGTGTGGTGTTTGTTTTTTTTTTTTTTTTTTTTGGTTTTAATTTCTAAATGGAAGCATTTGTTACTTTCTTATTTAGCCATTATTTCTGCTCATATTATATTATGGTCAGAGAATATTGTTTGTATTATTTCTCCTGCTTTAGATGTATTAAGATATTTTTAATGTCCTATATTAAACTAAATTTTGTGAATGGTCATTGAACAGTAAAAAAGACATATAATTTGTATCCAAGCTACATACAAAGTTTGTCATATTAGTTAACACTATAAGGTCTTTTGTTTTATCTAGGTCTTCAGTTTCCTTAAAAATCTTTATCCACTAAATCTATCAAAGGCTAAGAGAGTGAATACAAGTCAGGTACTAATGTTGTCTCTCTGTTTTTGTGTGCATTTGAGTTTGTTTTTGCTCTAAGAATGGCAATGCAATTTTTCTATCAGATAGTTATTCACATATGTCAGAGTTTCATTGCAGAATGCACTCTTTATCATTATTAAGGATTCTTCTCAGTCTTTTAGTGTTTGTGCCAGTAGTCCAACCATTTTTGTTTTTTTTTTTAATTTAATTTAATTTTATTTTTAAACCTGAAACACTGTATTAGTTTTGCCAAACATCAAAACGAATCCGCCACAGGTGATACGATGATGTGTCCTTTTTATTTTCATTTGTCCGGTGTGTTGTTATTTGTTGTTTAATTTTCAGTCTTCCTGAGTCACTTTCAGTTAAATAAATCTCTTGTTTTCTCTCCAATTTGAGAATTCTCTTCTGTTAATAGATGAGTTCAGGTCATTTGTACTTATTAATATGACCTGTGTGTTTATTCTTAGTTAAGTCACCACACTTAGTATTTTCTTAATATTTTCTGCTGCTGCTGCTGTGTCGCTTCATTCGTGTCCGACTCTGTGCAACCCCACAGATGGCAGCCCACCAGGCTGCTCTGTCCCTGAGATTCTCCAGGCAAGAATATTGGAGTGGGTTGCCATAGTATATTTTAACCTTCTTAATGTTTTATCATTCTTATCAAACTGTATTTTCTTTGGCTCTGGTATTTAATTTATTTGTACTTTATTGGATGCATTGTTAAACAGTCTTAAAGTATATTGTTACACAATATGGAAGAAAATAGATACTTACTGGATAAATGTGTGCATATAGAATATATACATACTCATGTAACTGTGCCCATTTATAAATTTCTCTGTCAGACAAAACATTTTATATTTCTCATATCACATATGACCAGAGAGGCAATTCAACAACAGAAAGAACACTGGTATAAGACTCAAAAGACCTGGATTTTTCTGGTTCCAAATTGTACTAGCCAGAATACTCTGGGGATATTATTAAGCTTCTCTACAAAATTAAGTAAAAGTTTTCTTTTATGGTAAAAGTTCTTTAAAAGATAAAATATATTAAAGTGTTTTTCTAGAAATACCGGCTCTTGGTCTGTGTTTTTTTTTTTTTAATTTCTCAATCACCCGAACAATAAAAATTTTAACTCAAAGTCTTAACACTATGTGTGAATCTGACTTGAAAATTCTCATGTACACAGATTCAGAAACAAAAATTTCATAACCCCATTGAATTTTATCAGATCAGTAACCCTTTGCAGCAATTTTGACATTTGCTCATTCAGAAGTCACTCTGACAGTGAATATAATTTGCATAAATACTTCTGGTGAATTTTAAGTACGAGGAACAGAAGGCATCTGATGATGACCATGATGAAAACACATCACTGTGTCTGTTTTCAACGACAGCAGGTGGCTTTGGACCTGGAAAGTAATAGGGTGGGAGTCCCTCGGTCATTTAGAATTAGTCATGAGGCTGTATAGGGGCAGGGGGGACACATATATCACAACATGAAATAAAATAGCAGAACTACTTCACACAAAAACGAAATCAGAAGACGGAGCAGAGCGTGAAATGTAACATGAGCTTAGCTAGTGTGTGGGCTAGTACGTCATCCCTCTGTCCTTGTTGTGCCTCAAAATAGAAAACGAAGGCCACTGGCACCTCCTGTGCAGCGATCTAAACCTACATGAATTTACAATCTCAGTTCCCCTGTCACCTAGGAACATCACGGACATAAATCATTACTGTAATGTTACTGTAAACAACAGCTCACTGGACTGTTGTTGATCCATTAACTTCTCACTGTTTCTAACAACACTTCATTTCTCGACGCAAGAATCTCCCTAGGCATAAAGAAAAGGACTCTAAGGACCTTTAGCAGCACACATCACTGTATATTACATGTAAGACCAGGCTGTTCTTTTAGATAAGAATAACACGCTGTAGCTTTTAGAGGTAAATTAAACTAATTGGCTGTAATAACCAGGAAAACAATTACATTTCATGAATTAGTATGTGTACAAGAAAAATATTACCTTAAAACCTGTGGCGGATTCATTTTGATACTTGGCAAAACTAATACAATTATGTAAAGTTTAAAAATAAAATAAAATTAAGAAAAAAAAGGTACAAAATACTTTGATAGAACTAAAAATCGAAATTCTACTAAAGAGCAGAACTAGAGCAACTATTTACTGCCTCCTCAGTGCACTTAGATATGCTGTCTTTTAGGATCCTTATGGAAAATCTGTACTGTCTGTTGTTAATGCTTTAATTTTACAGGTGAGAATATTGGGGAACAGAGAGGCTAAGTATGTTTTCTAAAGCCATTCAGCTTAGGAAACAGCAAATACAGGTGTCAAACCCTGGTGTGTCTGACTTCTAAGCCCTTTTACTTTCCAGTGCACCACACTATTTCCTTTAGGGCCTTTAAACAAGGTGCACACTTCTATGCCGACAAAGGTCCGTATAGTCGAGGGTATGGTCTTCCCAGCAGTCACGTATGGTTGTGAGCACTGGACCATAAAGAAGGCAGAGCACCATAGAATTGGTGATGCCTTCTAACTGTAGTGCTGGAGAAGACTCCTAAAAGTGCCTTGGACTGCAAGGAGATCAAACCAGTCAATCTTAAGGGAGGTCGACCCTGAATATTGACTGGAAGGACTGATGCTAAAGCTGAAGCTCCAGTATTTTGGTCATCTATGTGAACAGACAACCCTTTGGAAAAGTCCCTGATGCTGGGAAAGATTGACGGCAGAAGTAGAAGAGGGTGTCAGAGGATGAGACGGCTGGACATCACTGATGCAGTGAACGTGAACTTGGGCAAACTCCAGGAGATGGTGAGGGACAGGGAGGCCTGGCGTGCTACAGTCCACGGGGTCACAAAAAGTTGGACCCAACTGGGTAACTGAACAGCAACAACAACACATGTATGCAACGTACAATATTTAAAATAGGTAATGCAGAGTCTGTAACACTGATTATTTTGAAAGTTAACTGATTAGAGTTCATGAATAAGTACAAGACAAAGCATGAGGAGAGGTTTAAGACAATAGTAGGAAAGGTTTAAGAGAGTAGTGAGGGATTTAAATAAAGTTGATATGAAATCCAAGTTACAAAATTCAGAAACTATTTCATGAAAAATGGCATTTCAAACTGTTTTAAAAATTAGAAGAATGTTGTAGGGAGAAACCATATTGTTGAACATAGCTTTTAAACTATGTGAAATTGGACGTCCTATTTATTTGCTTTTTTGTAGATACATGGCAAGTGATTTTCATTTTACCTGGTGTGTTTCATGAAGGAAATTAAGTCTCTGGCAGATAAGAGATTCTTTCAGGTAAGATTTATTAAATCTAATCTGAGAATGTTCCTAGAAAAAATTTGCAGGCATTTTTCTAAAAATCTAGATTATCATATTTGTACCTTAGCCAAATGTAACGTAATGAATCTGTTCTTGTTTATAAATGAACACTTCAAAAAGTTTCAACAAACTACCGTCCACAAAGAAGAATTTAGCATCAAGGTATGCCAATTAAAGGTATATATTACAATGTGTGTATATTTAACACCTGGACAACTCGTTGACATGTGTTGTTGGGAAATGGCTCCAGCAGTCTAAAATTCAGCCGTGTCAAGGTTCTGGGGTTAAAATTGGACTCAAAAGACCTCAAAAAACCTGGTGAGCTTTAGGTCAGTGGGCCAAATTCTTGCACACAACTGCTACTGACATCAGGGAAAGAGATCAGACTTCAGTGAAAGGTGACCTTAACTGATCAGGAGTAGCACTTGTCTTCCAATTTACTATTTAACTCATTTAAACTAACTGAGCCCATTTAAAAGACAAAAGCTGTGTTTCAACATCATGAATGAATATTTTTCTGTGTCTATCAGAATCCTCCCATGTGAAATGGACAAATGGAGGAACAGTCTGTTCGATTTCTTCTCTGACAATGTCCACAGCACTCTCCAGGACAGTCTATAACAAGGTGAGACACTTCTACTTGTTAGAGAACAATTTCTTCTTTTTAATTTTTTTAAATCAAAATTCCTTACCTGCTAAACTCTATTTTCACTTTTTCTCAGAGTAACTTCGTTTTTTGTTCAGTGTGTCATTTGTGTTCCTCATGTGTTACATGTTTTTATAAATAACTTTTTCATTGATGTAACAATGACATGTCCTCTTTCTCAACTGCAAAAGAAGATAGCCAGTGTTTCAATGGAATAGGAAAACATTTATTTATTTCTTATTTCCTTATTCCTCTGTTTCAGTCACTTTCATATATGCCAGAAGCTAAACATAATGGTAGCTGAAAGTGGCATTTAATGTTTCAAAGCACACTGGAGAGGTGAAGGGCGTTTCTGTAGGAATCAGGAAGCTCCACTATCAGGGTCTAGGAACTGTGGGTATGCTTTGGAAGTTCCTGGTCAAGTTCATATCAACAAGCATCCTGCTTCTTTTAGGATTTTTCACTCTTATTCTCTCACCATCCTTGATGCTCAGACAGATAGAACTGCCCTCACTTCCCATCTATCACATCCATTCTCACTCTTAATTCTTTTTATGTGCCTTTGCTCAGGCACCACCTATTGCAAATAACTAACACAGGTCAGTTAGAAGACCTTTGTATCATGATAGCTTTGTTTTCCTCTTCTTATTGAGCACTTACATTGCAATTGCCTGCTTACTGGTCTGAGTCTCATCCCTTATTGAAAGTTCACTGAAAGGGAAATACTTTGTCATATTGTTCACAGTTATATATCTCACAGTGTCTGGCACATGATAGGCATTCGATAAGTATTTATTAAATGCGTAAGTAGTAAATGAATGAATGAATGAATGACTTTCAGACCTGTATGAGGAACATTAGAGTAATATTTGCTGACTTTATACATAATAATTGATATCATTGCTCAAATATAATATTATTGCAGTACATGACTAAAGAAAGAACATATGACTATATCATAACTTTTGAACAAGTTGAATGATAGATCTAAGCAATTTGGACCTAGGTGGAATTTCCTCTTCAGCCAGAATAAAGAAAAGCAGCTTTCTTGATATTCCTGAATTTATCATTATTCTAGAATCCATCTGGTCTAGTCTTTAAGTTATTAAACATTCCAGAGAAGTTTGACAGGAGATGAAGTCCACTGAGCATTCACACTGACTCCTTACCTTGGTTTCCAGAGCTGGATGGGAAAGTGGACCACACACCTGAGACAGTATTCTTTCTCCATCCACACCTGTAACTACACCTAGCCAGAAAGTGTGTGACTGCTTCTCATTGATAGAGTTATGTCAGGCATCCAGCCATACAGATCACTTTTACAAGCTCCAGTGCCCTCCTTGCTAAACACTGATGGATTGGTTGAGACATCTTTAACCTTTACTCTGCTTTCTACTTTCTGACATCTGTGAATGACACATTCATAAATTTAATGCAATTTCAACTCTGAGATAGAGTGGAATGTAGAATATCTTGGGATCTTGGGGCTAGAGAAGGGGAAGAAACAAGATGTTGGAGTTAAAAAAAAAAAAAAAAAAAAAAGACTGAATGGAAAGAGACCAGGACGGCAGGGGAGTAAGGTTGTCAGGTATAATGAAGATTTAGTGCTTCAGCAATAAATCTAATTCAGCTAGAAGAGCCTGCTGCCAAAACACTGTGCAAGAAATACCCCCAAGGTATTCAAAGGGGTCTCTTTAAACCCTGTTCCCTTCACATTGCATATCTGAACACAGACAGTTGGAGTTCAGAGAGCACACATCTGGGTCACTGTGCAAATCCCTACTCTCCTTTAAAAAAATAAAATACACACACTCCACCTACTCTAGACTTACTCTACTGCTGTGTCTGCCAAGGAAAACCATTTCGTTTTGGAATACAAAAGCCAAAACACAAAGTGGAACCAACCCACACAGAGTAATGCTCGGCTACTTCATGTATCCAAAGAAAGGAAAGTATTCAAAGCCCAATTCTCAGATTACTACTCCATCAGGCAACTGGACTTAGGGTTTTTTTTTTTTTTTTCTTTCCATTGTTTTCTTCAGTGAGGACCAGAAATCTCCGAGAAGTCATGAGCTTTAACAAAGTGATATCCAGCACCATTCATTTCTCTTGCATTTAATGTAGAATTAAGCTCCATACTCACAGTTTGACATGTTACACTTTTTGCACATTTTTTGGTTCATCATGATAATGTAAGGAGAAAGGCTTTGTAAACTTCAAAATGCTACCTTTAAAGAGAAATATTTTATGGTTACAAGTTGCTTTCCTCTCATTTTAATTTTACACTTTGATATTTTAATATAGGGTCATCCCCAGTGGCTCAGCAGTAAAGAATCTGCCTGCAATGCAGGAGACCTAGGTCCAGTCCCTGGGTTGGGTTGGGAAGATCCCCTAGAGGAGGGCATGGCAACCCAGTCCAGTATTCTTGCCTGGAGAATCCCATAGACAGAGGAGCCTGGTGGGCTACAGTCTACAGGGTCACAAAGAATAGGATATGACCGAAGCTACTGAGCATGAATGCCTTTTAATACAGGAAAGCAAATATGTGTAATTGTCTCATTATTTGGCTTCTAAAGATTAATTCTTTATATAGAAGTTGCTGAATGGAAAAAATACCTCCTGAGTTTTCCAAAATCATTCAGTTAAGAAAGAAATTGTATCTAATTAGACGCTTACTAAGAGAGTTCCATCACAATCCTCATAGTAATAGATAAAACCAAGGTAAAACAACTCAGTAGTTTAGTCACTAAGTCATGTCCAACTCTTCTGCGACCCCATGGACTGTACCCCACCAGGATCCTCTGTCCATGGAATTTCCCAGGCAAGAGTACTGAAGTGAGTTGCCATTTCCTTCTCCAGGGGATCTTCCAACCAAGGGATCAAACTCATGTCTCCTGCATTGGCAGGCAGATTCTTTGCCACTGAGCCATGCAGGGAAGACTTCTAATAGGGTGCGTGCTAAGTCATTTCAGTTGTGTCCAACTCTTTGTGAACCTATGGACTATAGCCTGCCAGGCTCCTCTGTGCACAGGATTCTCCAGGCAAGAATACTGGCGTTGGTTGCCGTGCCCTCCTCCAGGGAATCTTCCTAAGCCAGGGATTGAACCCACATCTCTTATGTCTCCTGCATTGGCAGGCAAGTCCTTTACCACTAGCGCCACCTGGGAAGCCCTCTGATAGGGGTGGATTCAGGCAATCTTCAATAAACTATTCTTGTCCCATCAACCTTCATTTCAGATGACTAATACAAATATCAAAACAATAGACTAAGAAGAAGAAAGGCCCCCAACTTCATTTATCTTATTTTTATTTCATTTAAGATCATGTTTTCTTTTCATGAGAAGGCAAGATATAATCAATCAAGAAGTTTAAATTATGGTGCCCACCCTCAAGATGAGAGACAAGTATAAGCACTTGATGAGCTAAATAGCAATACATCTTAGATGTAACAGCCAACAACCTAGAGATATCAAAACGGAAGTTTAGACAATAATTACTGAAATGGCAGATCATTGTAAACCACAGTTGTTTACAGGCTGTCTGTGAAATGATGCTCACTCTACAACTTGCACAGAATTGTTCAAACTGATTGGTGCAGTTGATGTGAAAAAAGTGCCCTAAACAATTCTATAATGACTACAAATATTTATATATGTAATGAGAACTTGAGTCAATAGAAGTCTTGTTGATAGTAACAAGACCTTATTGCTTAAAATAGAGTTTATGAAACTTTTTACCTACTTATTGTATCTTATCCCTACAAAGTATCAGAATCCTTATTTGAGGGATGAAGTCCAAGGCTGGGAGAAGATGAAGGGACCGCCTAAATGTACATTGTTCATAGTGGTTTTGATCAAACTTTAAGCATTTGATTACTAGTTAATGTCATTTCCACTATGGAATTATTAAAATTATCTTTAGGAAAATAATATTTATAAAACTCAAATGACATTTTAAGCTTGATGATAACTAAGAACTGACCATATATTTCTGAATTATAATAATTAACATTTACAGGGTACTAAGTTAGAGCTAAGAATATTTATGTATACTATCTCATTAAATCCTTTTAGTAATTTTCTGTTTGGGACATTGTTAATCTTATTATTTCTGTTTTGTTCTATTCAGTCGCTCAGTCTTATCTGACTCTTTGTGACCGCATGGACTGCAACATGCCAGGCTTCCCTGTCCATCATCAACTCCTGGAGCTTGCTCAAACTCATGTTCATGAACTTGCTCAAACTTATATTATCATTTAGAATATGGAAAAACTGAGTTAGAATTAAAATTTTAACCCCAACCTGTACACAGTCCAGAGGCTTCCTCCATGGTCACCTATGCACAATCTGGGCAAGTTGATTTATATTATTAGATAGAGGCTCTCCATAGCAAAAAATTATTCTTTAGCAGTTGTACATTGGACTCAATTTAAACCGACAATATCATCATTATGGTAGATAATCTGATGACTTACTGCACATCTGAATTTAGCCTATAATCACTTTACCACTCAACCTCAGAATTAAAGAAATCATGTTAATATAAAATATTAGAAAAGCTTTAGAAGAAAATATTTCAGTTATACATAGAGTTCACATGTATATTTCAACCTCTAAGTTAGAGATTGAATGCTCTCTAAGCTAAAATGACATCACATGAGATAAAACAAAATAAGCCTCCAGGTATCAAATAATTTTATTACTGTTGGAAGATACTTTCTAATTCCATCAGCTGTAAAGTTCTAAAATCAACCCAAATGTCTTTAAAATGTCAGGAACCATATTGAAAATTCTTCTCAGCTCATTCCAAATGAAATTCACTATTAATAACATTGTACATTTACTATACTCTAACAAAGAATATTATGTTTAATTCATGATTATCAGATCTACAGTTGGTGGAAATAAGAAAGCAATCAACATACATATGAAAGTCCCAGTCCCAGATTCCATAGATTCTAAACCATAGCTTTTTGTGCCCTAGGGAGTTTTCAGTTAACTTCAAAATAACTAAAACTATTCCTTAGTTATAATAGAGGTCTATAAGCCAAAAGGTCTTTGAAACCACACAGATCCTTAGTTGTAGTACTAATAGAAGAAATTCTTCAGTAGATTTTGGGTGGCACTAGAGTATTCAGATTTTTTTTTTTTTAAAGAAAAACTTCCTGGATTTTCTCTTATGTAATATCCATTATCAATGAGCATATCTGCATCTGAAAATTCCTGAGGTAGAACATTTCATTACCTCACCATGCTGATGCACCAGGTGTTATAGTGAAAATAAATTTAATATGAACAGTTTAGAGATAGCATTTGATGATGGATTAGTTTACAGAAAAGATGCTATAAATCAAATCTTATCTTAATATGGTAAATTCCAGTATTATTATTACATTCTTGATCTTCCACTCAGTATTTACAGAATTGACCACAAACATAACATTAATTCAACTGCAAAGGAACTGTTTCTATACTGTAAAAAAAATATTTGTGGCTTCCCTGCTAGTTATTTTTTAAAGATTTATTTATTTTAATTTAAATGTATTTATTTTTAATTGGAGAATAATTGCTTTACAATATTGTGCTCATTTATGCCATCAACATGAATCAGCCATAGGTATACATATGTCCCCTCCCTCTTGAACCTCCCCCTGACCTCACACCCTATCCCATCCCTCTAGGTTGTCACTGAGTACTGGGTTTGAGCTCCATGCGTCATACAGCAAATTTCCACTGGCTATCTATTTTACATATGGTAATGTACATGTTTCAGTGTTTGGAAAAGCTGAAAGAGTAACATTCAGTCAGTTCAGTTCAGTCGCTCAGTCGTGTCTGACTCTGCAACCCCATGGACTGCAGCAAATTCCCGGAGTTCACTCAAACTCATGTCCATTGAGTGGGTGATGCCATCCAATCATCTCATCCTCTGTCGTCCCCTTCTCCTCCCACCTTCAATCTTTACCAGCATCAGGGTCTTTACAAATGAGTCAGTTCTTTGCATCAGGTGGCCAAAGTATTGAAGTTTCAGCTTCAGCATCAATCCTTCCGATGAATATTCAGGACTGATGTCCTTTAGGATGGACTGGTTGTATCTCCTTGCAGTCCAAGGGACTCTCAAGAGTCTTCTCCCACACGACAGTTCAAAGCATCAATTCTTCAGTGCTCAGCCTTCTTCACAGTCCAACTCTCACATCCATACATGACTCCTGGAAAAATCATAGCTTTGACTAGACGGACCTTTGTTGGCAAAGTAATGTCTCTGCTTTTGAATATGCTATCTAGGTTGATCATAACTTTTCTTCCAAGGAGCATGCATCTTTTAATTTCATGTTTCAATGTTTGGAAAAACTGAGAGAGTAACATTATTTATTTATTATTTAAATTATTTTTAGCTATGCTGGGTCTTCATTGCTACACACTGGCTTTCTCTAGTTGCAGTGAGCAGAGGCTACTCTCTAGTTGTGGTCATGAACTTTTTATGCAGTGGCCTCTCTTTTTGTGGAGCACAGGTTCTAAGCACAGTAGGCTTCAGTAGTTATAGCACATGGGCTCAGTAGTTTCAGCTCATGGGTTCTAGAGTGCTGGCTCAGTAGCTATAGTCCATGGGCTTAGTTAACCTGCCACATGTGGGACAAGGGGTTGAACCTGTGTTCCCTGAATTGCAAGGTAGATTCTTTACCACTGAGCCACCAGGGAAGTTGCCCTGTTAGTTATTTTACTAGTAACTGATACAGCATAACAGGCACAGATAAAAACATAAATTAATCAAAGTAATACATAAAAAGAAAATTGGACATACATTCACTTTTCCCTTTTAAATAACTAAACAAGAGTTTAGACTTAAATGTAACTTGTAAAGATTCATTGCAATATATATTTTTAAGCCTATAGCACCCAGTATTCCCAGGAGGTCTCCCATCCAAGTACTAACTAGTCATTGCAATCTTTTAAAAAGGGAACTGACATGATTGAACTTGTGTTTTAGAAGAGCACTCAAGAGGCATTATGGAGGATGGACATGAGGGGGAAGAGATTAGCAGCAATGGGAACAGTTAAGAAGCAAATTGACGGGAATTGAAAGTCCCATGGCAGTGTAGATAGAGTGCAAAGAATATTATTAACTGACATCTAAATACTGCTTACTCTGTGCCAGGCAACATCCTAAGCATTTTACACATATTAATTCATTTAATCTTCACTACAACCCTATGAATTAGTGTTATCAGTTTGCTTTTATGAGATAATAACCCAAAACATAGTACTTTAAATAATTGATTGGCAGTTCTCCTAATCTTGGCTAACATCACACATTCTCTGTGGTCAATGTCTGTGTTGGCTAGGGTCTGACTGGGCTAAACTGGCTATAGTTAAGAAGATTTTTCTCTGAACCACATGGTCTCTCCTTTCCCAGAAAGTTGGCTCATGTTTGAGAGAACATAAATATTCAAGGTCTTTTAAGACCTGTTTAGAATGGACACACTATCATATTTTCTTCATTCTGTTAATCAAAGCAGTATACAGTCTAAACCTGATTCAAAGGTGGAAAATTAACTTAGTCTCTTTTAATTTTTTAATGAAACATAGTTGACATACATCATTATGTTAGTTTCAGCTCTACTACTCAATGATTTGACATTGTATGCATTATGAAATGATTACTACAATAAGTCTAGTAACCATCTGTCCCCAAACAAACATTGCAGTATCACTGACCATCTTTCTTATGCTGCATATTAAATTCTCTGATGATTAGTGATGTTGAGCATTTTTTAATGTGTCTGTTGGCCACCTATATGCCTTCCTTAGAAAAATATCTATTCAGGCTTTCTGCCCATTTTTTAATTAAGGTGTTTTTGTTATTGTTGTTTTTATTGAGTTCCATGAGTTATTTGTATATTTTGAATATTAACCTGTTATTAAACATATCATTTGCTAATGTCTTCTTCCATTCAGTAGGCTGTCTTTCCATTTCTTTAAAGGTTTCCTTTGCTGTGCAAAAAATTTTATAGTTTGATGTATTCCATTTCTTCATTTTTGTTCTTCTTTCCCTTGTCTGAGGAGATGTATCCAAAAATAATTGCTAGGACTGGTGTCAAAGAACATA
The DNA here is from genome assembly GCF_029407905.1 of Bubalus kerabau. Taxonomy (NCBI): domain Eukaryota; kingdom Metazoa; phylum Chordata; class Mammalia; order Artiodactyla; family Bovidae; genus Bubalus; species Bubalus kerabau. The sequence goes on along the minus strand of NC_073632.1, from coordinate 32,234,785 downwards.
CTCCCTATGTTTTCTCCTAGGGGTTTTATAAAAGACTTGCATTTAAGTCTTTAATGCACTTTGAATTGTTTTTGTATATAATGTAAGAAAGCAATCTTGTTTGATTCTTTTGCATGTAGCTGTCCAGTTTACCCAAAACCATTTATTGAAAATGTCATCTTTTCTCCATCACATAATCTTGCCACCTTTGTTGTAGATTAAGTTAAGTGTAGGTTTCTTTCTGTGTTCTCTCTTCTGTTTCATGGATCTGTGTGTCTGTTTTTGTGCCAGTACCATACTGTTTCAAGTACCGTAGCTTTGTGGTATGGTCTGAAATCAAGTGTGTGATACCTTTGTCCTTCTTTCTCAAATTTAATTTGTCTATTTTTATTCTTCAATCTTTAAATATAATATATAGTATTGGGTGATTTGCAAATACTGAACCATCCTTCTCCCAGAAAGATAAAAGGGAGAGAAAGCAGAGAAAACTTTGCCATTTTAATTCTCATGTGTCTTGGTGTGGACATCTTTGGGTCCATCTTTTTTGGGACTCTCTGTCCTTTCTGTAGTTGATTATCTGTTTCCTTGCCCAGGTTAGGAAAGTTTCCAGCTAGGATGAATCTGGGTACTAGGGTGGCTGCCTGTGGGATCCAGGGGGCCCAGGGCCATCAACCTCCTCTCTTGATGATAGGGGCTTGAAAATCACGTTGCAAGGGGAACAGTAAAGAGAAGAGGAAAATATTGTGGTGATCCTTGATGTCTGCCTCTGGGAGGTATTATTATCAAGCCTCTTTTGCAGGTAGGGAAACAGAAACACAAATTTGTTAAATAGTTGACCTTAAGCCATTCATCAAACAGTAAAGCTCTAGTCTGTTGTCTAAGGAATTTTCTTATATGTATCTAGGTACAGAGGCACAGAATGTTAGTCACTCAGTCATGTCCAACTCTTTGTGACCCCATGGACTGTAGCCCACCAGGCTCCTCTGTCCATGGAATTCTCCAGGCAAGAATACTGGAGTGGGTTGCAACTTCCTTCTCCAGAGGCTCTTCCCAACCCAGGAATTGAACCTAGGTCTCTTGCATTGCAGACAAATTCTTTACCATCTGAACCACCAGGGAAGCCCATATGTATCTAAGTTTTTAATAAATGGAAATGGTTAAGAAAGTACTAGAAGGAAAAATCAATATAATTTAATGATTGATTAGATTTAGGAATACTCAGAGAAGCAATAAGAGAGGATTCAAATTTGGAAAAGTGATACTATAAAGAGGAGTCAGTATTTATTGATTATATTAACAAATTAAGTAATGTAGAATAATAAAACATTCAAGACTGAGCTACCCTCAGGTTATGCAGGTGGATATGTTTATTGGGCTGCTGCTAGAGTTGGAGTGTCTCACTCAAAAGAAAGAGATCTGAATAGAGATACAGATTTCAGCTTCACATAGCTGATTTGGCAATTGAAAGCGTGAAAGTAGATGAAGAGACTCAGAAAGAGCTTAAAGAAGGCCAAGGGCAAAGTCTAGAGAAGTACAGAGACAATACAGAGGAAGAGGGGCCTTCCAAGTGACTTTCAGATGATAAAAACAGTGTACAAGTTCCTGGCAGAAACACATGTAAATTTAAATCCATTTGTGATATGATAACATCATTGTAAGATTCAAATTATTTCAGTACAATATTTAAATATAAGGTCTTACACATAATCAGGCATACTAGAAGACACGGCAACATGAGCAAAAGCAAACCAACAACAACAAAAATCAGATAATAGAAAAAGACTGATAGGGGCTTCAGATACTGTCATTCACTGACAGACATTTTTAAATAACCATGAATGCGGTGCAAGGAAATAAAAGACAAAATAAAAATTGATGAAAGAACTGAAAATACTAAAATATTCAAATGGAAATTCTGAAACTCAAAAATGCAAAAAACAAAACTAAAAATTCAGTCAGTAAGTTTAACAGTAGGTTAACACAATTAAAGAGACAATTAGTAACCTGCAAGAAAAATCAGGGGGAAAAGTGTCCAGAATAAAATCATAACATGTGGAAAATATAAGAGTACACAGGACACAGTAAAAAGGACTACCTATAAGGTTTTAGAATATCACACAGAGAAAACAGAGAAAGGCACTCAAACCACACTTTAAAGAAATAATATCCAAGTGGTCAATAGACATTGTAAAAATGTGTTTCACTTCATTAGCATTCAGAGAAATGCAAAATTCAAACCACACTGAGATACCACCACATTCCAAAATGACTAAATTTCTGAAAGATGTCAATTGCAAATTTGGCAAGGATGTGAAATAAGAGGAACTCACATACATGTCCAACCATGTAGGAAACATAGGAAGCCATTGATGAGCAAGACATAGGAATCGGAAAGAAGTAAGTATACAACAGGAAACTTACTTTTACAGAGATGAAACCTATCTTTTCTTTGAGAGCAAGGAATAATGGATAGATTTGTTTGGGGCTAAAATTTTGAGGAAGCTTTGAGTGTGCTCTGAGTTTGTTATCCAAGAGAGTGGGGCCACTAATGAAGTGGAAGTAAGCAAGGCAAGGTAGGGAGTTTACAAGTGTTGAAGAAACATTTGGGATATCTGTTGGGAAGACTGGACATGAGAGTTCACTAGGCATGTATAGAAGAGTGACAGATTACGAAGAGCCAGTTGATAATGAAAATAATGTCATTTATATGAGTCTATGGTACAAAGATGGTGACTGCAGCCATGAAATTAAAAGACGCATACTCCTTGGAAGGAAAGTTATGACCAACCTAGATAGCATATTCAAAAGCAGAGACATTACTTTGCCAACAAAGGTTCGTCTAGTCAAGGCTATGGTTTTTCCTGTGGTCATGTATGGATGTGAGAGTTGGACTGTGAAGAAGGCTGAGCGCCGAAGAATTGATGCTTTTGGACTGTGGTGTTGGAGAAGACTCTTGAGAGTCCCTTGGACTGCAAGGAGATCCAACCAGTCCATTCTGAAGGAGATCAGCCCTGGGATTTCTTTGGAAGGAATGATGCTAAAGCTGAAACTCCAGTACTTTGGCCACCTCATGCAAAGAGTTGACTCATTGGAAAAGACTGATACTGGGAGGGGTTGGGGGGGCAGGAGGAGAAAGGGACAACAGAGGGTGAGATGGCTGGATGGCATCACTGACTCGATGGACGTGAGTCTGAGTAAACTCTGGGAGTTGGTGATGGACAGGGAGGCCTGGAGTACTGTGATTCATGGGGTCACAAAGAGTTGGACACAACTGAGTGACTGAACTGAACTGAACTGATGGTGCAAAGAATGTTCAAACTACCACACAATTGCACTCATTTCACATGCTGGCAAGGTAATGCTCAAAATCCTTCAAGCTGGGCTTCAATAGTATGTGAACCAAGAACTTCCAGATGTATAAACTGGATTTAGAAAAGGCAGAGGAACCAGAGATCAAATTGCCAACATCTATTGAATCATCGAAAAAAAAAACAAAAGAATTCCAGAAAAACATCTACTTCTTCGTTGACTATGCTAAAGCCTTTGACTGTGCAGATCACAACAAACTGTGGAAAATTCTTCAAGAGATGGGAATACCAGACCACCTTACTTGCCTCCTGAGAAACCTGAATGCAGGTCAAGAAGCATCAGTTAGAACCAGACAGGGAAAAATGGACTAGTTCAAAATTAGGAAAGGAATACTTCAAGGCTGTATATTGTCACCCTGCTTATTTAATCTCTAAGTAGAGTACATCATGCAAAATGCTGGGCTGGATGAAGCTCAAGCTGGAATCAAGATTGCTAGGAGAAATATCAATAACCTCAGATAGCACATGATACCACCCTAATGGCAGAAAGTAAAGAGAAACTAAAAAGCCTCTTGATGGGTGAAAGAGAAGAGCAAAAAAGTTGGCTTAAAACTCAGTATTCAAAAAACTAAGATCATGTCATCTAGTCCCATCACTTCATGGCAAATAAATGGAAAAAAAAAAAAAAATTGAACCGGTAACAGACTTTATTTTCTCAGGCTCCAAAATCACTGTGAACAGTGACAGCAGTCACAAAGTTAAAAGATGCTTGCTCCTTGGAAGGAACACCATGACAGACCTAGACAGTGTATTAAAAAGCAGAGACATCAATTTGTCAACAAAAAGGTCCATATAGTCAAAGCTGTGGTTTTTCCAGCGGTCATGTACAGATATGAGAGTTGGACCATAAAGAAGGCTGAGACTAAAGAATTGATGCTTTCGAACTGTGGTGTTGGATAAGATTTGAGAGTCCCTTGGACAGCAAGATCAAATCAGTAAATTCTAAAGGAAATCAACCCTGAATATTCATTGGAAGGAGTTATGCTGAAGCTGAAGCTCTAATACATTGGCCACCTGATACAAAGAGCTGACTCACTGCAAAAGACCCTAATGCTGGGAAAGATTGAGGGCAGTAGGAGAAGGGGGCAACAGAGGGTGAGATGGTTGGATGGCATCACCAACTCAATGGACATGAGTTTGAGCAAACTCCTGGAGATAGTGAAGGACAGGGAAGCCTGGCATGCTGCAGTCCATGGGGTCACAAAGAGTTGGTCACAACTGAGCGACTGAACAACAACAAATGGTACTGTTTTAGTGATTTCTCTGCTCTCAGTGGTGCTGTACCATCTTGGTTTATGAAACATAGCATAGGTCTTATTGGAGTTTTCTTTGAGGTCTAATTCATTCATTTACTAAGAAGTGCTTCTACACCATACTCACTGTAAAAGGGCATTATATATCTGTTCAGAAACAATTATACTTAGTTATATAGAAAAATATGCACGGGAAATGAAGACAAAGCACTGACACTGAATCTAGAATATAGTGGTGAGCTTGACCATTTAATCCACATGCTTGGCTACAGACAGTTGGCATTTAAGGTATCTTAGGCACTCAAGCATCTGTGTCCCTGAAGCCATCTCAAGCAAAACGGTGCAGGCCCTCAAATATCACTAAACCTCAGTGAGAAAGATTCAGCCAACTTCCTTTGTAGACCATTGTAGTTTCTCCCAATTCTTATGGCCCAGACATACTTTCTTATATGTTTCATGGTCTATTTAACTTTCCCCGAAGTCTGGAAAACCTCAAAAGCCTGTTGACAGCAAGGATTTTTAAAAGTCTTTCCTAGGACAGCCAAAACTGTAGTTCAGAGCTTGCATAGAAACCTTGATTTTTACAAGCAGACCAGTGATATAGATACCCCCGCCCCACACTCAATTACATTCCCTCATTTCAGTTCAGCCTTGCATACGAGTTTTACAAAGCTGAGTCTGACGAGATGAAATGTTGTTAGGAAGAAAAGGCAAGTGCATGGCAACACCCCACCAGATATATATTTAATTAAAATGACTCACCCTAACAAAGCAAAAAAGCAGGTAATTTCATAGACTATGCCCCAAATGTTCTCCTTATCTTACCACCCAAATTCACACGGTCTTTAAAAAAAAAAAAATACTCTTGAGAAGAGGTCCTGACTAGATTCTGGAATGGAATACATGTTTGCTTGGTATCCTTTTACATTTTATTATCCCACAAATCATCAGAATAGACAGGACCAAGTTTGAAAACCAAGTTTGACCAAGTATGAAAACCAAGTTTGACCAAGATTGAAAACCCAGGAGAGACCTTCAACAGCAACCTTATCTCGTTTGAATGCATGTTCTGAGGTCACCTGGGGTGAGCCAGAACTCAGCTGACAGTGTATCAAAAGGCTTCAAGCTCACAAGAGAAAGCATCGTGAGTGCACAAAGGTCGAGCATCTTTGGAAGTGGGTAAATTGGAACAATATGATATGCCATGTCTGAAAACATTTCCCATTTTCTAACTTTGCAAAAGCAGTTTGTGGTCTGGATTCTTGGAAGCAAAGGAAATGAAAATGAATAAAAGTAAGTTAATGTCAGAAGTGCTGGACTTTTTGGTGGTGATGGTAGTGTAAAAAATAAAAATAACACTTATACATTCCTAAATACATAGACAGTAATTCCTTCAAAAGCTGGAAAACTTGGGGCAAACCCAAACAGCATGCACCTATCATTTAATTCGAGGAAATCAAGACAGCACTGGATTTCACAGATTGTATCATAGACAGCTATTACTGTCTGATCCAGTGGCACCTTTCTGACTAACTACCAGTCCAATTTGCTGGATTCACTGTCTCTGTGTGTCTTCATTGTTTCAAGCCGGGAGAGACTTATCCTAATAATGGGTCAATCCTCAGCCAAATGTGCTCAGCTGAAGGCCACCATGGAAGAAGGGCAGGATATTGTCTTTCCACCAGCAAGTGAATTGCAGGCAGCTTAAGGCAATATCCATTTCGCTATAATGCTGGTTTATATTACAGCTCTTTTCAAACTTCTAATTGCCCTGTATTGCTGACATTTATAGACATGCCCTATTTTAAACGAAAACACAACACTGAGGTCAGGAGGAGGTTCTGGGACAGCCGGGACCCCAGGTGAAGCCAAAGGGGGAAATTACTTTAAAACTTCTAAATGCCAAACATGTTTGAGAAAAGGAAGAAAAAAAAAATAAAATCTTCGGGCAGAAAAAACATTAATCATAGCCCCATGGTATAAATTAATAATAACCATATTTAATTCTATGTAAACATTCATTGGTTGGATTATATAATTTTTAAATGAAAGTAAATATTATTCATTTGGCTTGGTAAGTCTGGTAAGTCTCAGCTTATATGGAATAACTTTATGATTTTTTCCTTCCAATTTCACTTTTATTTGTTAAAAAAAAAACACACCAAGCTAACCAGGTTTGTCAGCTGCTTTTGGCAATCACAATATGTTATGAGTCTTTCAGATCATTCTAAAAGTTGCAGTGAATAAAATAATATTTCACATTTATGTAGGACTTTTCACCTTGTATCTCATATGATTTTATAAGCAATAAATCACTCATTCCAGAATTGCAACTAAACAGTCTCAAATGCAGTGCCAGTAAGTATTTCCCAGGTAGCTCCAGAAGAAGAAAGGTATATATAGGCTATAATCATTTTCATTTGTATATTTGTACATTCATTCACTGAATTTGTGAATCATTGATCCATATACTTGACATATATTCATGTCATGTTCATAACTGTCTAACACTTGTAGATTTCAGCCTATATAAAGAAGTATTCAAGAGTTTACACTTTAGTTGGGTTCTGATTAGGAAATCAATTGTTTGAGATCTTACTCTCAATAGCCAGAACAAATTCTTTTCAATGCTGTGGTCTCTTAGTCTCCTTGTGAATTGAGAAATAAGAAAATTATTAATAAATAGTCAACACTAGTGCTTTTCTTTTTACAGGCCATATATATTCATAGAAAAATTTTGGAAAAAAAAGAACTCACCATTTATTTATTTATTTTATTTATAGTTTTTTTGGAGGCTAATTACTTTACAATATTGTATTGGTTTTGTCATACATTGACATGAATCTGCCACGGGTGTACATGTGTTCCCCATCCTGAACCTCCCTTCCACCTCCCTCCCCATTCCATCCATCTGGGTCATCCCAGTTCACCAGCCCCAAGCACCCTGTATCATGCATCGAATCTGGATTGGCAATCCATTTCACATATGATAATACACATGTTTCAGTGCTATTCTCTCAAACCATCCCACCCTCGCCCTCTCCCACAGAGTCCAAAAGACTGTTCTATACATCTGTGTCTCTTTTGCTGTCTCACATACAGGGTTACTGTTACAATCTTTCTAAATTCCATATATATGTGTTAGTATACTGTAGTGGTTTTTCTTTTTGGCTTACTTCACTCTGTATAATAGGCTCCAGTTTCATCCACCTCATTAGAACTGATTCAACTGTGTTCTTTTTAATGGCTGAGTAATATTCCATTGTATATATGTACCACAGCTTTCTTATCCATTCATCTGCTGATGGGCATCTAGGTTGCTTCCATGTCCTGGCTATTATAAACAGTGCTGCAATGAACATTGGGGTACACATGTCTCTTTCAATTCTGGTTTCCTTGGTGTGTATGTCCATAAGTGGGATTGCTGGGTCATATGGCAGTTCTATTTCCAGTTTTTTAAGGAATCTCTACGCTGTTCTCCATAGTGGCTGTACTAGTTTGCGTTCCCACCAACAGTATAAGAGGGTTTCCTTTTCTCCACAGCCTCCCCAACATTTATTGCAGTCAGAATGGCTGCTATCCAAAAGAACTCACCATTTAAAATTTTTGTTCCTCATTGCCTCTCTCTCTCTCTCTGATGCTGTAAAAAAGTCCCTAGCATCCAGGCCCCAATAAGATGTTACTTTGAGACTTTACCATCTTCTCAGTCAGCCAGCTTTCCAAATAAAGTTGTATGCCTTGCCTCAACACCTTGGCTCTTGGATTCATTGGCCTGTTATGCAGTGAGCAGAGCAAGCTTGGACTCAGTAACATGAATTCTAGAAAAGCAGTGAAATTTTGAAAGGGGTCTTTGAATCTGAAGATTGATCTGGAGAGTATCGTGGTCTTAACAATATTAAGCTTCCCAATTTAGGAGCACAGAATGTTGTTCCATGTATTTAGATCTTCTTTAATTTCTTTCAACAACATTTTAAAATTTTTCTATGAATAAATTTAACAAAAGGAATTCAAAACTTATACACTATTTGTATCTTAATAAACTTTTTTAATAAATCATCAAAGAGTATTGTGTTTTGTCAAATTACCTCTTGAGATGACCATGGTTTTTCTACTTTTATTCTAGTTACATGGCATATTACATTGATTGATTCTCATTATATGAACCAGCCTTGCATCCCGAGGGTGCAAGGGATCCAGCCTTGCATCCCTAGGGATCCCTAGGGATCCCTTGCATCCCATGACCTAGCTTGGTCATGTTGCATAATCCCTTTTAGTTGTTGCTATGTTCAGTAGTCTGCTTGTACTCTTTATTTCTTCATTTAAGCTTGAGTTGTGGTCCAGTGTCCTTTCACAACTTGAAGTGAAATTAAAAACCCCATGTAGTCATTACATATGACTTCATGTACTCAAAGCTCAAATTTAATCATATAAGAAATATTCGTAATATATTAATAACTGAAAAGTCAGTTATAAATCAATATACACATCATGATCTTGTTTATGTAAAAAGTGGGTGTATTTTATACAAAGAAAAACTAAAAACAAAAAATTTGTATACCAAATTGTTAACAATGTTTATAAAAGCTTTCCAAATATAAAATAGATAAGCTAGACTTCAGCAAAATTAAAAACTCTTTGTGTTAAAGGATGCGGTATGATAAGGAAAGTGAAAATATAACCCACAAATTAGAAGATTATAATTGCTAGTCATATATCTGATAAAGAATTATTAGCCAGAATATATAAAGAACTTTAGAATTCAACAACAAAATGTCAAATAGCCCAATTAAAAGCAGGCAAATGATTTAAATAGATATTTCTCCAAAGATATACAAAAGACCAATAAGCACACACACACACACACACAAATGGTCAACATCATTAGTCATGAGAGAAATGCAAAGCAAAATTATGAGATACACTTCACACTCACTAGGATGACAATTTTTAAAAAGAAGGAAGGACAGAAGAAAGGAGGGAAGGAAGAGAAACCTGGACAAGAATGTGAAGAAACTGAAACTTTTATACACTGCTAGTAAAAATGTAAAATGTTGCACTTGTAGTGGAAAACAATTTAGCATTTATTCAAAAAGTTAAATGTAGAATTACCATGCTGTTGTTGTTTAGTCACTCAGTTGATCCAACTTTTTGTGGCCCTGTGGACTGCTGCACACCAGGTTTCCTTGACCGTCACTATCTCCCAGTGTTTGCTCAAACTCATGTCCATTGAGTCAATGGAGCCCTCCAACCATCTCTGATCCAGCAATTCTTCTAGGCACATACCTAAGAAAACTTAAAACTTAAGTTCATATAAAAACTTGCACACAAATATTGATAGTAGCATTATTCATAATAGCTAAAAAATGAAACAACCCAAATGTCCACCTAGTGAATAACTGATAATGGATAAACACAGTGTGGTATATCCATATAATGGAACGTTGCATACACGCATACTCAGTCACTTCAGGTGTGTCTCACTCTTTGCATCCCTATGGACTACAGCCCGCTAGGCTCTTCTGTCCACGGGATTCTCCAGGCAAGAATACTGGAGGGGGTTAGCATTTCCTTCTCCAAGGGATTTTCCTCACCTAGGGATCTAACCTAAGTCTCTTAAGTGTCCTGCATTGGTTGGTTCATTCTTTACCACGAGTGCCACCTGGGAAGCCCAGAGAAATATTATTCACCCATTAAAAGGAATGAAGTAGTGATAAATGCTACAAAATGGATGAACCTTGAAAACAGTATGTTAATTGAAAAAGGCCAGGCACAAATTATGATTACATTTATATGAAGTGTTCAAGATAGGCAAATCCACAGCATCAGAGAGGAGATTAATGGTTTCCAGGGCCTGGTTGCTAATGTGTTCACCATTTCTTTCTGGATAATGGAAATGCCCTTGAATTAAATAGTGGTAATGGTTGCACAACTTTGCAAATATTCTAAAAGCCAATGAGTTATATGCTTAAAAGCAGTAAATTTTGTTGCATGTGAATTATATCTAAATTATTAAAAATTGAGGCTAGAAGACATTTATAAACGTCTTAGAAGTACATGGCTTCCTGAAATAAGAAGGTAAAAAGCAGAAGAATGTGTGGAAATAACAGAAAAACAGGAATATAAAATGCATGAAACAATACATTTTCTTAAAGAAAAAAGATCACAGATAATAATGAGGTAACACTTGGGCCACCTGATTCAAAGAGCTGACTCACTGGAAAAGACTCTGATGCTGGGAAGAATTGAAGACAAGAGGAGAAGGGGGCTGCAGAGGATGAGATGGTTAGATAGCATCACCAACTCAATGGACTTGAATTTGAGCAGACTCTGGGAGATAGTAAAGGACAGGGAAGCCTGGTGTGCTGCAGTCCAGGGGGTCACAAAGAGTTGGACATGACTTAGTGACCAAGCAACAACACAATTAGGCCAAATGGAAAAAAAATCCTTTGTGTTGTCAATGCATTTTGTCCACTGATACAATATACCTGCTAGGGTACCATTTGTGCATGTGTGTGTGAGTATTAGCAAAACATAAAGCATGAATAGACATTGTTTTTTGTTTTGTTTTGGTGACTTTCACTTTTTATAGGTAGGGAAACTGAGGCACCAAAAGTTTAACGTTGACATCACACATCTAGTAAGTGATAGAGCCAGGCTCAACCCTAGAGCCTCTGCCTCTAGAGCCCCTGCTCTGAACCCCACATAGCAGCACCATTCAAATCTATCTTTGAAGCCTAGGCAATCTTAGAAATACAATCCACTCTTTGTATTGTTACCTTCTGATTATGCTCACAATTTTTCTCTGCAAAAGTGATAACTTGGGAATATTGAGGGACCAATTGCTTAAGTAATAAGTGAACTGCTACGTATGCCACAGGCACCGCATTTTGAATAGTTTTAAAATTTGCTTCTCAATCTAGCCTGCTGAAGTTTCTGATCAGGGTAAGGACCTCTACTATGTGTACATGATTTTACCACAGGACACAGAACAGTGTCCCTATTTTGGAAAATTAAGGATAGCTATATCCATAGTTATTAAATATTAGACACAATATTAATTAAATATTAGACACATCTTCTATACTCACCTCTCTCTCCCTGACATTTTGTTTAAGTCCTTGAACTATGAGGATATACACAGTGTTTCCATTTCAGGTTCTCTGTTGCCAGAATATTATTCATTTCTGTTGCATTTCAGTAACTTGTGACAAAATTTAATACACAGCAGTATTATAGTACACATTAAATATAAGAAGAAAGGAAAGAGAAAGTAATGGAGAGGAGGGAAGGAAGAAGAGTAAGGGATGGAAAAGGGAAAAAGAAAAATAGAAAGAAAGTTTAGTTGGTTTTTAGACTGAGTAGTACACTGAGGTCTCTATTCTCTGCAGAGTTTAGGGCAGTGGTCCTCAAACCTACAATGCCCCCTTTAAGAAGTAAATGTGTAGTATTATAGTATCCTCTTTTTTACCCTGAAAAGTAATTCTGAGATACTATAACATTCAAACAAATATCTTCAGGAAAATATAATATGAAATCTTATTTTTAAAGGAATTTTAGCAAACAAATGTAGGGTTCAATATGTAGCAAATGCTCAGGTATAACTATACTACAAGGCAAAATGAGTTCATCAGGTGCTTCACCTTCTTGTAATGAATATGTTTGTATTTAAAGAACAAGGGAGATCAGAGGTCATTCCATAAAAGAAGTAAAGAAAAATGAAATGTTGATGCTATTGCTGATATTAGATTAAAAATTAGAGTTAGGAAAAGTATTGACAAACCAGACTTGTGTATTTGTAAGAAAGAGGAGGAAATGCTAAATAGGTAGCATTGCTACCTAATTGCTGAATAGGAGGAATTGCTAATAGACCAAATTGCATCTTGTGAAAATAGAAAAAGTAAGTACAATATATCTTCGTTAACTTGCCACTGTCTTTCTTTGTAAAATGTTCATTTGGTTTTCTTGGTTTCACTACTTGCTTCATTATTTAAAAAAGAATGTTACCATAGAACATTGATAACTTTTCAACTGTGAGCATAATTATAAAACTCAATTACAACTATTCAACTGAATGTTCTCAGTATTTTTCTTTTTGTCATCAAAAAAAAACTCTTAAGTCAATGTGTGTCTGTATGTGTGTGCATACATGTGTAGCTACGAGAATTACCATGAATGTGAGAAAAACTGATAAGAATATGTGGTACTGGCAACTCAAATACCAAAGTGGCACTGCAAGTGGTGATTTGATTTTCCAAATCAAATAAATTTTAAATTTGATAAATTTTTAAAAATCTTATTCCAATTTATATCTTCTGATTTCTGAAAAAATTTAGTGCATATAAAGATGTTCCAAACTTCTTGTAGTTATATACTAGATAACTGTATTAAGGTTCGGATATTTACAAATTGGTTTTTCAGTCATATGTTTGTCTCCTAGAGTTTTCAAAATCCACGCAGGATGGGAGCCAATTCTCTTTTGTGCGGGATTGCCCCACTTATTGAAAGACATCAAACATCCATGTCTCCTGTTAAGTAAATGTAAATGGCAATAAATACAAAGATGTGTTTTGTATTTGTTTGCTGGCTTCTTGAGAAGATCAATGAAATATGATTCTGGAAACACAGTTTCTAGCATAAATTGATCTGAAACATTTGTAGGGGTGCTGATGTCTCAGATTAAAATCTCATTAACTTAAGATAAAAAGGCTCAAACACAGGATTTTAAATTTAATAGCGCACTGTTATTGATGAGTAGTAGCTGAAGAATAACAGCTGCTTACCAATACTAACTTAATTACAGTTTATTGTAACCAGTTCTGGCACTAGTGGCTTATGAAACCTCCTATTGACAACTTTTAAGAACAATGAAAATCCCAAAGGGCCTCATTTCTCCTTAAATCAAATTGGTGAAGGTGAAAAATGGACTAGAGTGAAAGGTATACCTAATATGGAAATGCTTTATTTCTTCCCATAACTATTGTACTTTCCCCCCCCAACTATTTGAAAGGTAAATAAAAATCTGTAGCCTGCATTATGATTTCCCAGCGTTCTTTAAAATATTAGGAGAGTCGATGTTGGCTTGGAGGAGATTGGAACCCAGTAAGGGAATTTACTGTATTTTAATTTTTGGAAAGAATGTTTCTTGTCATTTGGAAAAGACAATATTAGTGCAATTCTTAACATTGACAAAGAGACCACAATTCTTTTGATGTCAGCATCTTAATAGAAAAATCTACCAAAAACATTTGCGCGAAATAACTCATTGACATATAGGAAAATTTACCAGTTTTAAATCAACAACACAAGAAATACCAGAAGGACTTATATCTACTTGATTTCTACTCAAACTGTGACATAATAAGAGGAGCATGATTGTGAAGGGAATCTGATTATCAGAAAAAAAATTTGTTCAGTACAGGGATTGAGCCTAATGACTCAGAAAACCTTAGGGGGTGATGAAAATATTATGAATATTTTTTGCATGTTGCTTACATAACTATACACATCTGGAAAAATCATAAAACTATACTTCTAAAAAGGGGAGGGTTCTGTTGTTGTTTGTTTTACACATAATTTATTTTATTAAAATAACATAATAGAGAAACACTTGCATAACTGTATTTTGTCAGGCACAATGAAAACAAAATTAACACTCAAATCATCAAGAAAACTTCTGTTCCTAGTTTCCTTTCATACATAAAATATGATGTAGAGACAAAGTAATCCTGTGGACCTACCCCATAGGGGCAGCTATAAAAAGAAGGAGTTTTACTTTATACAATTCTAACTTTAAAAAATAATTTGGGGGAAGGATTTAGTTACTGGTGCTTGTTCAGCAACTCAACATTATCACGATGAGTATTGTGTTATGATTTCATTTTGTTATCATTCAATAGAAGCTCCATACAATTTATGAGATGCATTTAAAGCAGTGTTTTGGGAGAAATATAAAGCCCCAAATGTGTCCTTAAAGGAAGAAATACTGAAAATTAACGTAGCAAGGGATTGAAAAAATAATAGCAAAATAAATGTAAAACTAGTAGAAAGAAATAGTAAAGAGATTGATCAAAAGAATTAGCAAAGCCAAAAGTTGGTTATTTGAAAACAAAAATAAAACTGATAAACCTCTATTGAGATTAATTTTTGTTTAGAAACAGATGGTGCAAATACCTAATATCAGATTCTCCAAACATTATAAACAACTTTAGGCCAGCAGTTTTGAAAATTTAGAAGAAATGGATAAATTCCTAAACCTATCCAAACTGATAGAAGATGAAACAGAAAAACTGAAAAGGCTTAAAGAAATCTTTAGTAATGTTATTAAATCTTTACTATAATTTTACTGAAATGATCTGAATATTTAAAACATTCCCACAAGGAGACCTCTGAGCCCATATAGATAAAATCCTACCAAACAAAAAAGAATTAATGTCAATATTATGCAAATTCTTAGAGATTAAGAAAAGTAGCTCTATCAATCAGGAAGGCTAGGTCCTGACTAAGTTGTTGACAATAAACAACATCAGAAATTTCAATAAAATATATAGCATTATTTTATACATACCATATATATACATATAATATTTATACATGTATATGTTTTATTATATATACTATAATTATATAATATTTTTATACTAGTATATTATACTATTATATGGGACTTTCCAGGTGGCTCAGTGGGTAAATAATCCAACTGCAATGCAGGAGATGCAAGAGACATGGTTTCACTTCCTGGGTTGGGAAAATCCCCTGGAGGAGGGCACGGCCACCACTCCAGTATTCTTGCCTGGAGAATCCCATGGACAAGAAGAGCCTGGCAGACTATAGTCCATAGGGACACAAAGAGTCAGACATGACTAAAGCAACTGAGCACATATGCATGCATACTATAATAATATGTGAACCACAAAAATCTAAATATATAGTATCATCAATACTATATACTATATACACTGTATGTTGTTCAGGCGCCCAGTCATGTCCGACTCTTTGAGACCCCATGGACTGCAGCACGCCAGGCTTCTCTGTCCCTCACCATCTCCCAAAGTTTGCCCAGGTTCATGTCCATTGCATTGGTGATGCCATCCAGTCATCTCATCCTCAGATGCCCTCTTCTTCTGCCCTCAATCTTTCCCAGCATCAGGGAACTTTCCAATGAGTCAGCTGTTCACATCAGATGACCATATATATACTATATGATACTATTCAAAAAGTATTATTAATATATTGTAGTATAATGAAACATATATTAAGTATTTTTCTTCAAGACTACTTAATATACAAATAAGTGAAATTTATAAGTAACACAAGTAAGTGAAAATTATAAGAGATGCACCAAGATATTCTACAAAAATTTCTTGTACACAATATGTGTTAGAGTATATTACTGTTAATCAGTATTTTTTTTCCTTATTTGTGAAAGATTACATTTCCCTGCATAATTAAAGTTAGGCTTTACTTCAATTCAACAGTGATTTGTGTTGGCTGATAAAAAATGGGTTATAATATTCTCTGTGACTTCCAGGCTGAAGCCTTACTCTCTTCTCCCTCTACCACTGTGATAGGAAGTCCTCTAGCTAGGAGCTACTTTTCCAGCATGGGTTCTAGACTGAGGACAATGGCAATGTAAGTTGCAATGGACTTGAAACATGAACAAGAAATAAACCTTTGGTGTTTTAACCCAGAGAGAATGTGGTTGTCATTACAGCATTACTTAATTTGTTCTGACACAGCACATTAGAACAATAGACAGACTACCCAAGTCCTTGGGCGATCAGAGACACAAACAGGGATTTGATTTAGAAGGCTGTATATTGTCACCCTGCATATTGAACTTATATGCAGAGTACATCATGAGAAACGCTGGGCTGGATGAAGCACAAGCTGGAATCAAGATTGCAGGGAGAAATATCAATAACCTCAGATATGCAGATGACACCACCCTTATGGCAGAAAGTGAAGAACTAAGGAGCCTCTTGATGAAAGTGAAAGAGGAGAGTGAAAAAGTTGGCTTAAAACTCAACATTCAGAAAATTAAGATCATGGCATCTGGTCCCATCACTTCATGGCAAATAGATGTGGAAACAGTGACAAACTTTATTTTTTAGGCTCCAAAATCACTGCAGATGGTGACTGCAGCCATGAAATTAAAAGACACTTGCTCCTTGGAAGAAAAATTATGACCAACCTAGACAGCCTATTAAAAAGCAGAGACATTACTTTGCTGACAAAGGTCTGTCTAGTCAAGGCTATGGTTTTTCCAGTAGTCATGTATGGATATGAGAGTTGGACTATATAGAAAGCTGAGCACTGAAGAATTGATGCTTTTGAACTGTGGTGTTGGAGAAGACTCTTGAGAGTCCCTTGAACTGCAAGGAGATCCAACCAGTCCATCCTAAAGGAAATCAGTCCTGAATTTTCATTGGAAGGACTGATACTGAAGCTGACACTCCAATACTTTGGCCACGTGATGTGAAGAACTAACTCCTTGGAAAAGACCCTGATTCTGGGAAAGATTGAAGGCAGGAGGAGAAGGAGGCAACAGAAGATGAGATGGCTGGATGGCATCACCGACTCAATGGACGTGAATTTGAGTAAACTCCAGGAGTTGGCGATGGACAGGGAGGCCTGGCGTGCTGCAGTCCATGGCGTCTCAAAGAGATGGACACAACTGAGGGACTGAACTGAACTGATACCTCCTCATAGTTTAACCATCCAATTGCTCTTTCCTTTCATCCTTTCAGAAGTCTATATGGATTGTTATTAAAGAACTTATATTAAACATTTCTCATATTGGCTTCCTCAACTGGGTTGTGAGCTTCCTGAGCTCAAGGATTCTGTCCCTTCCATCTCTGTATCCACAATGTCTATTGCCCAGCAGGTCTTCGATTATCAAGAACTGAATCATCAGGCATGAATGGATGAGTGGATATTAGAAGGGTAGACGAGCAGAGAAACAAATATTTAAGTGCTAAAACAATCTGGTCTCATAATCTCCCTCTAAATTTGGGTAAATAAATTTATTAAGTAATTTAAATTAAAATTTCTCTTTTGACAGTAAATACACATTTTCTAAAATTATTTGCCTTATTACTGATATAAGACATTGACTAGGTCTTAATTTGCTACAGGCTAAACTTTGCTATTAACCTCAAAGCACAGATAAAAGAGGGCCTTAAAGTAAATATAAATGGGAAACAAAGACTGAAGTAAACTACCATCCTCCCTCACCCCAGAAAGAGGAGCTGGGGTGCGAATGAAAGCTGTTGGGTGGAGAAGCCCATGAAAACATCTGCCAGGAGGGTTTCAAAGAGTGAAGAGGACACTTAGTGTGTGTGCTATTGCCAAAGCCCCCCAAAACTCAACATCAATGGAGTGCTGTTTGTTTTTTCTATAGTCAATAGATCAAAAGCCTGAGCAGTGGTGCGATCTGCTCTTTGTAAGGAGAAAAGGTCTATGCAGAGAAATGGGGGAAAACATCTGGAAATATCTGTCTGTGAAGCTGCTTGAAAAATCACCATGTAGCAGCAATAGGAGAAACATCTGTGCCGTGTACACCAGCCTGGCATAGGAGGGGAGCTGCTGGGAAGAGAACCATGTAATCAAGACAAAGATCAGGGTGGAGACAGGCACCCCTTGAATGACAGAGCTTCCCAGATCTCATTTGTAGCCACATGTAATCAATAAGAACAGTTTTCCCTTCCAAAGAATTTAGATTAGCAGCACCTGCTCCAGGCATAGCTGGGCAAAGGCAGAATACAATATGTTAAGGCAATTTCTCAAAGACATTGTCAAATGTCATTAAAGAGCAGGATCTGTGTGTTATGCGTTCACTGTGAAGTTCTAAACACTAATAAATTATTTTAGAATGATGTTTGGAAGCAGCTCATAAGCACGAATGCTGAACCCCAGATACCTTCAACACTGTTTTCTTACACAAATTATGTGCATCAGTTTTTTAATCAAAGTTATTTTGAAAACACTATTTTTCATCAAAGCTAATGCAAATTCAACAATTTTCTTAAGACAAATGTTTGTTTTGTTACATTTTGAACTAATACCATCACACAAGTTTTTAAAAATAAATATGCAAGTAATAAATACTCAGTTACATGCTATTTAAAATACAAATTCATGAAATCATTTCCTATATGCCTGGGGGTATCTCTATCATCTTTTGATAAATTAAATTAACTCTGTTATTCAATTAAAATATAAAGTTAGAGAAAATCTCTAGAGATGAAAACTTAATTTACATCTAAATTTTAAAAATACTGTACAGCTGTGAGACTAGATTAAAGTACATTCAATGTTTTTGTTATTTATAAAATTTGGCCTGCAAACATGGTGTTCCCAATATTGGTGTTAATTAGCAAGTTGTCACTTTGTATTAGACTGGAGTTGTCTAATGCTTTTATTGCATCTTGAAACGGTGTTTACACACCCCATGAAATTATTTTGTTAGAATATTGTTCAATTCTTTTCACTTTTTTCAGTCCATGCTCCCATAATTTATTGGCGTAGCCCTCAGAGTCAACAAAAAAGTCTGAAATGCAGTACTTGGGTGCAATCTCAAAAATGACAGAATGACCTCTGTTCGTTTCCAGGGCAAACCATTCAGCATCACAGTAATCCAAGTCTATGCACCAACCACTAATGCTGAAAAAAAGATGAAGTTGACTGCTTTTATGAAGACCTACAAGACCTTCTAGAGCTAACACCAAAAATAAATATGTCCTTTACATCATAGGGGACTGGAATGCAAAAGTAGGAAGTCAAGAGATACATGGAGTAACAGGCAAGTTTGGCCTTGGAATACAAAATGAAGCAAGGCAAAGGCTAACAGAATTCTGCCAAGAGAATGCACTGATCATAGCAAACACCATTTTTCAATAACACAAGAGATGACTTTATACATGGACATCACCAAATGATCAATACTGAAATCAGATTGATTACATTCTTTATAGGCAAAGATGGAGAAACTGTAAACAGTCAGCAAAAACAAGACCTGGAGCTGATTGTGACTCAGATCATCAGCTCTCAGAGCAAAATTCAGGCTTAAACTAAAGAGAGTGGGGAAAACCACTAGGCCAGAAAGATATAACTTAAATCAAATCCCCTATGAATATATAGTAGAGGTGATGAATAGATTCAAGGGACTAGATCTAATAAACAGAGTGCCTGAAGAACTATGGACAGAGGTCTGTAATATTGTATAGGAGGCAGTCAACAAAACCATCCCAAAGAAAAAGAAAGGCAAGAAGGCAAGGTGGTTGCCTGAGGAGACTTTACAAATATCTGAAGAAAGAAGAGAAGTGAAAAGCAGAGGAGCAAAGAAAAGATACACCCAACTAAATGTAGAGTTCAGAGAATAACAAGGAGAGACAAGAAGGCCTTCTTCAATGAAGAATGCAAAGAAATAAAAGGAAAGCAACTGAAAGGGAAAGACTAGAGATCTCTTCAAGAAAACTGGAAATATCAAAGGAATATTTCATCCAAAGATGGTCACAATAGAGGACAGAAATGGTAAAGACCTAATAGAAGCAGAAGAGATCACAAAAGATACAGAAAAAATACACAGAAGAAGATACACAATAGAAATACACAAAAAAGATCTTAATGACCCAGATCACCACGATGCTGTGGTCACTTACCCAGAGCCACACATTCTGAAGTGTGAAGTCAAGTGGGCCTTAGGAAGCAGTGCTTTCAATAAAGCTCATAGAGGTGATGGAATTCCAGCTGAGCTATTTCAATCTTTAAAAAATGATGCTACCAAAGTGCTGGACTCAATATGTCAGAAAATTTGGAAAACCAAGCAGTGACCACAGGACTGGAAAATGTCAATCCTCATCCCAATAGTCAAAAAGGGCAGTACTAAAGAATGTTCAAGCCACTAGACAATTGCACTCATCTCCTATGCTAGTAAGGTTATGCTCAAAATTCTGCATGCTAGGCTTCAGCATTTTGTGAACCAAGAACGTCCAGATGTCCAAGCTAGGTTTAAAATAGGCAGAGGAACCATAGATCAAATTGCCAACATTTGCTGGATCATAGACAAAGCAGGAGAATTCCAGAAAAACTTGTTTCATTGATTACGCTAAAGCCTTTGACTGTGTGTATCATAACAAACTGTGGAAAACTCTTAAAGAGATGGGAATACCAGACCATCTTACCTGTCTCCTGAGAAACCTGCATGCTGGTTAAGAAGCAACAGTTAGAACCTTGTATGGAACAACTGACTGGTTCAGGATTGAGAAAAGAGTATGACAAGGCTGTTTATTGTTACCCTATTTATTTAACTTATACACAAAACACATCATGAGGAATGCCAGGCTGGATGAGTTACAAGCTAGAATCAAGATTGCTGGGAGAAATAGCAACAACCTCAGTTATGCAGATGGTACCACTCTAATGGCTGAAAGCAAAGAGAAACTAAAGAACCTCTTGATGAGGGTGAAGGAGGAGAGTGAAAAGGCCAGTTTAAAACTCGATGTTAAAAAACCAATATCATGGCATCCAGTCTCATCACTTCATGGCAAATAGAAGTGGAAAAGATGGAAGTAGTGCCAGATTTCTTCTCTTCTTGGGCTCTAAAATCACTGAAGATGATGACTGTAGCCATGAAATTAGAAGATGAGTGCTTCTTGGCAAGAAAGCTATGACAAATCTAGACAGTGTCTTAAAAAGCAAAGACATAACTTTGCTGACAAAGGTCCATATAGTCATGGCTATCGTCTTTCCAATAGTCATGTATAGATGTGAGAGCTGAATCATAAAGAAGGCAGAGCACCAAAGAATTGATGCCTTCGAACTGCGGTGCTGGAGGAGACTCTTGAGAGTCTCTTGGACTGCAAGGAGATCAAACCAGTCAATCTAAAGGAAATCAACCTTGAATACTCATTGGAAGGACTGATGCTGAAGCTCCAATCCTCTGGCCACCTGATGCAAAGAGCTGACTCATTGGAAAAGACTTTGATGCTGGGAAAGATTGAAGGCAGAAGAGGGCAACAGAGCATGAGATGGTTGGATGACATCACCAGTGCAATGGACATGAACTTGGACAAACTCTGGGAAATGGATGTTTATAATAACTTGATTCACAATTGCCAAAACTTGGAAGCAACAAGGTGTTCCTCAGTAGGTGAGTGAATAAATTATGGTAATACAGACAATGTAATGTTATTAAGCCATGAAAAGACATTGAGGAACCTTAAATGCACATTACTAAGTGAAAGAAGCCAATCTAAAAAGGCTGAATACTATATAATTCCAATTATTAATATGTGAAATTCTGGAAAAGATAAAACTATGGGAGAGCATAGAGAATTTTTAGAGCAGTGAAAACATTCTGTCTGATCCTGTAATGGTATATATATAATATTATGCATTTGTCAAAAACCATACAAAGAAGCACACAAACAATGAGCCATAAGGTAAACTATGCATTCAGTTAATTATAATGTATTAATATTATTTCATCAATTCTAAAAAATTTACTACTCTAATGCAAGATGTTAATATTATGGAAGACTATATGTCAAGAATGTATGGATGTGAGAGTTGGACTGTGAAGAAGGCTGAGCGCCGAAGAATTGATGCTTTTGAACTGTGGTGTTGGAGAAGACTCTTGAGAGTCCCTTGGACTGCAAGGAAATCCAACCAGTCCATTCTGAAGGAGATCAGCCCTGGGATTTCTTTGGAAGGAATGATGCTAAAGCTGAAACTCCAGTACTTTGGCCACCTCATGCGAAGAGTTGACTCATTGGAAAAGACTCTGATGCTGGGAGGGATTGGGGGCAGGAAGAGAAGGGGACGACAGAGGATGAGATGGCTGGATGGCATCACTGACTCAATGGATGTGAGTCTCAGTGAACTCCGGGAGTTGGTGTTGGACAGGGAGGCCTGGCGTGCTGCAATTCATGGGGTCGCAAAGAGTCGGACACGACTGAGCGACTGATCTGATCTGATCTGATATGTCAGGAAGGAGGGAGTACATGTGACCTCTGTCTTTTCTGCTTAATTTTTTTGTAAATCTGAAACTACTCTAAAAAATAAATCCTGTTAATAGTGTTTTAAAATGCTATCAGAGCTCAGAGTGAAAAAATTGTTTCCAGTCAGAAAAAGCAGGGAAAATAAAACTACTCAGAAGAGATGATATTCCAAATAGACATTGACAGATTATTAAGATTTAGATAATACAATATCCTTGTATAGGATAAGGACATTCTGGTATTAAAAAAGAGAGAGAGAATGGATAAAGACAGAGATAACATTCTCAACACAAACCGAAGTTGCTCAGTTGTGTCCAACTCTTTGCGACTCCATGGACTGTAGCCTACCACGCTCCTCCATCCATGGGAATTTCCAGGCAAGAGTACTGGAGTGGGGTGCCATTTCCTTCTCCAGAGGATAAGGACATTCTGGTAGAAAACAAAAGAGAATGGGTAAAGACAGAGGTAACATTCTCAGCACAACAATTAAGCAAATGTGCAAATCAATTCATCTGTGGCTCCTGAGTTCATTATACACCAGTAACCTTTACTACGTAACCTATGTGAGGTTCCATTTCTTTTTTTTTTTTACAATGAAGTTTTTAAATAATTTATTAAATTTATTTAAAAAATGAAGTTTACACAGAGGCTAAAACAATGTTTTGAAATAAGCATTAAGAGTGAATCCTAGGCTTAAAATTTAAGATTTCTGGAAAATGAGGTATTTGCAAGCATTCAGTGCTGATCAAAAGGAAGAATTCCTAGCTCCTACTGGGCTATTAATTTTGCTACACCGACATTTCTTCCTATATGAAAACTTTCCCATCACCTCCAATACTTTCAGAATTCTAACAATCTAGCATCATTGTGTCCTTTAAATTCCTTCTTACAGCTCACTGCGCTACATTCATCAGCAGCATTTAACATGCTGAAGAATGGTCCCTTTGTGCCAAATTTCAACATATATTCTGAGTAAGTCTCTAATCCTAACTCCCTCCCCAAATGGCCTAATCTCTATTTGAATACTTCTACTGTTACACGAGGACACTAAATCCCAAGAGAGATACACGACTTTCCATAGTTTACATAGCCAGAAAGGTACATATGAGGTTCCTTGTTTAGGGCTATGCATATGGGATAGAATATTAATTCACTACCTGAACTATTGCTTCCTCTATAATTTTACACTCCCCACTTCATAAAGCTGGGAGAATTAAACCACCAGCATTATCCCACTGACCCAACTCCTATGCCAGTGCAGATCCATAGCTGCTACAAGTTATGTGAGAATAGCTGGCCTCATTAGACTCACTTGTGTGTTGTACACTGCAGAGCAATATAG
The DNA here is from genome assembly GCF_029407905.1 of Bubalus kerabau. Taxonomy (NCBI): domain Eukaryota; kingdom Metazoa; phylum Chordata; class Mammalia; order Artiodactyla; family Bovidae; genus Bubalus; species Bubalus kerabau. The sequence goes on along the minus strand of NC_073632.1, from coordinate 32,210,844 downwards.
TTGGTGTAGGTCAGTTAAAATACCAGCATCAGAGAGCATCCTGGCTTCAATGGCTTGTACCTGTAGTTTTCAACCTGAGATGGCATATGTAGTTGAGCAGGGGGTGGAAAGTTCCAGGCTGATGCAATCTGCCTGGAGTACTGGAGTGGGGCAAAGTTCACTTTTATTTTCCCTGAAGTCAGGTGGTCCAGGTGGCCCTTGAGGTAGTTATCTTCTTTTTCTAGGCCTGAGGACTCCTTCATTACAGACCCTGAAGTCATAAAAGGATGGGAAAAGGGTGCCGTATCTCTCTGGCTACTTCCTCCTGGATAGGGGCGACGGTTTTGGGGTCTGGAACAGAGGATCTTTCTAGGGCCCAGGGTTTCCTTTTTCTGAAGTTAAGGTGAGGCTCTCAAGAAGAATGGTCTTTGACTTGGTCTTGAGAGATGGCCCGAATCCGGTCTTGGAGAAACCTTTGAAAGAGACTGCGCTTAGTACTCAGGCCGCTGCAGCCGGCAGTAGCTGGAGATAAACTCCCCAGGCCCACGGTTGGTTCAAGATCCGCTGTAGCCGCCGCAGTCTGGGTGGGGCCCGACCCCGCTACAAAGTAGCCGCAGCTGCACCCGCTCAATTCAGCAAGACTCGAGCTTCTGTTTCTTTATTACTAAAGTAGGGATAGTTGTATATCACAAGTTTGTTCTCATAATTATATAATACGCATACAGTCTCTATATTACATGAGCATGGCATAGCCCTAGACTCACTACTATTCCCATTATTAGTAGGAAAATATTCAGTGGGTATAGGTTACAGTGGATACTGTGATGTCCATCCCTCTAAGATGGACTTAGAGGGATTGTAAGAACAGTTGAGGGAAAGGATTGATAAAATTTTGTAAAAACAACTGTTAGAACATTTGAATTAAACTAAAGACTTTGGACAATGTTCTATTTTTCAGGAAGAGAATGGAGGTTCTACTTTGGTCAGTATCATAACATTTGAGATGCATCTAGCTCTGTACCTGTCACATAGTAGATGTTAAGGATGACACAATGTTAAGGAAGGCTACAAAGGAAAGAATTCCAATGACGTGACATTTTCAACACTATCAAATACTCAGAGGTGTTGAGGAATCTGAGGAAGAGTCAAAGCCATTGGATCTGTCAACCAATTGGTTATATGTGACTTTTGAGAAAATTATTTTTACAAAGCAGTTGGAGCAATAGACAAAAGAATGGGTTTTAATGTGTAGAAAAGAACTAGAAAACGCAGTGGAAACAACTCTTTCTAGAAGTTTAGTTGGAAAAGGAAGCAGAGACCTAGGAGAATAACTCAAAAGCGTAACAAAAAAGAAAAGCTTGTTTTTAGGATGCAGAATATTTCAACATGCATACTAGTATAGAATGTTTCAATATTAAAGATGCAAAAGAAAGGATAGATAGAAGGTATACAATCAAAGCACATAGGCTAGGTAGATAGAGAATCATGGTGGTGGTGGTCGTTTAGTCGCTAAGTTGTGTCTGATTCTTGCGACTTCACAGACTGTAGCCCACCAGGCTCCTCTGTCCATGGGATTTCCCAGGCAAGAATACTGGAGTGGGTTGCCGTTTCCTTCTCCAGGGAGACAGAGAGTAGAAGGGAGAAAAGACTCATTTTGAGGGAAAGGAAGAATGAAGAAAAGAGGAGAGAGTAACTGAAGAAACAGAGATGTTTTGAAGTTTAGAGAGTAGAAGTTGAAGCACCTCCTTCATTCAACAAACATTTTTCTGCATCAAAGTTTCTAACATGGGCAAGGGAGCAAGAACAGAAGCATAAAATGCGTATAATTCCAGGATGGAACAGGAAATTCTGTGATAGAGGGGAGTGTGAAATGGCACTGGAGTCAGGGGAGACTCCACAGATAAGGCACTATTTCAACAACGTCTTTTACGTTACAAGTAGAGCAGTCAGGGAAAGGCATTTCAGACAGAAGAGACAATGTGTAAAATTTAATACTATAGGGAAAATTAAGAAAATCATATTAGATAGCCCTTTGTAGGTAAAGTCTTGTTTCCTGGCTTCTATAATAACTGACTGGAGTTTGTTTTCTTCTAAGCAAATGTGTGTAGACAGTGGAGATCATAGTCAATAATTCCAATGTCGTTCCTTCAGCCTCACAGACAAGATGGCTACATTACTGGTCCATGAGTACATACAACCAATAAGCACATAAGCACAAAACCAATTCTCCCTTTGCTTATAATTATTAATGGTAATACCATTTTCCCTACACCCACTTCAGCTTTTTTTTTTTTGTCTCTTCACGTACCACTCTATTAGCAACAAATACTCTAAATTAATTCTTCACAGAGTTTTTTATTTTTAAAATTTTCTACTTCTACTGACTAGGTTTTAATCGAAGTCATCATTAGATCATGCCTAAATTCTTACAACAACTTTCTTAGCTTCTATCTATAATTCCTTACTTTTCAAAACTATCCTGTACCCAGCTGCCAGCTTATCTTACCAAGTACTACCTTCCCTAGGCTTTCTGCTATTATCAGACCCCTAGGTGACTCCCGGCTACTGAAGACGGAGTTTCTAGCCACAAAGCCTGGTTCCTTCACAACCTAATCAGGACTCAGTTTTTACCACTTAGCTTCTGCCTGCCGCACTAAATGCTACCAAGAATATGGAGCAAGCAGAACTCTCACACATTTTTAATGGAAACTGAGAAGAGATATGGCAATTTCTCACAAAACTAAGTACACATCTACCTTATGACAGAGCAATTCCATTCAGATATTTTTCTAAGGAAAGAAAACTGTATGTAGGAATAGTAATAGCACCTTTTATTCATAATAGCCCCAAACTCAAAACAGTCCAGGTGTTCATCAGTAGACAAAAGGATAAACTATAGTATATTCATACAAGAAAATATTACTCAGTTGTAAAAATGAATGAGCAACTGATACAATAAAATGAATGAATCTCAAAAACAGTATGCTAAGTGAAAAAAAAAAAAGGCAAAACAAATCTATGGTCAAGTAATATCAGACTAGTGGGGCAGCGTTTACAAAAACTAACCAACAACAGAAACAAGACTATGCTTTGAAATGATGATAATATTTTGTATCTTGATAAGAGGTTTGTTTTAAAAATGTACATGGAGTAGTCAAATTTGTTCAACAGTACACTTAGATATATTTTTCTGTTTATACATTTTACTTTAAAAAATAACTTTAAACAAATATTGAACCCACTTACTCATATACATGATGAAGTGTTTGGTGGGGAAGTATACAGATGTTTGCAACTTACTTTGAAATAAATTAATAAGTAAGATGGATTGACTTACAGATAGATGAATATATAGATGGACAGATATGTGATAAAGCAAATATACTCAAATGTTGAGTGTATAATTTAGGTAGCAGTATATGAACGTTCACTGTATAATTCTTTTAAATTCTGTGCATTTGAAATTTTAATAATAAAATGTCAGATGTGGGGAGGGACCTGGTTTCCCATAACTTCTTTAAATATATATATATATATACACACACACATATATATACATACATATGTATATGTATATATATATATAGATTTCCCTGGTGGCTCAGATGGTAAAGCGTCTGTCTACAATGCGGGAGACCCGGGTTCGATCCCTGGGTTGGGAAGATCCCCTGGAGAAAGAAATGGCAATCCACTCCAGTACTATTGCCTGGAAAATCCCATGGACAGAGGAGCCTGGTAGGCTACAGTCCATGGGGTTGCACAGAGTCAGACACGACTGAGCGACTTCACTTCACATGTATATATATATACACACATTCTGATCTACTTGGCCATTTTCATTTTTTCTCACCTCTTGTACCTTTAACCTACAAATACCTCCTTTACCCTCCTTCATACTCAAACCCAAACTTATCCAATCTATAGGCTGTCCTCTACAAAAGTTTTGGTGACTGAGTCCATCTAAAATGACATCGCTCTCTTAAAACGAAGTTTAATTAATTCAATGCTTTTCACTGTACTTAAAATATAAATTGTGATAAGAAATACTCTATCAGAGTGTTATAGCATAGGCCAGGCTCTAGAGAAAAAGCACCTAGTTTTAATCCCAGACCCACAATTTATTAAACCATGTAGTCTTAGGCTTGAGATATCTCACTCCTAAAACCAGAAAACTTTTCTCTCTCTTAGATATTATTGTGAGGAAAATATATTTTAGTGTTAATACCTTCTGCCTGACACTTAAAGCTTAATACATGTTATTAAGTATTGTCTTTGTTTGACATAGACACACTGGTTTCACTGCGTTCTTCTGCAAAAAGGTACCATATAATAAAGGTAAACCCACTAAGAAAAGTATCTTATTGATGAATGAATGACGGAACTTTATTTTTTTATATTTTTTTTTATTTTTAAATTTTACATAATTGTATTAGTTTTGCCAAAACTTTAAAAATTAGTCTGTTTTACTAGGATGCTACTCTGTCTCTGTCTGATCATCCTTTCCAGAATTATAGCTTTAACTAATCTCTTCCAAGCAGCATATAACAAAATTACTAACAAATGAAAGACTGTTTGTTAATTTAATGCATATTCCTCACTGTTGCTTTAGAAGCACATCTCTGTTTTGACTGCTTTTAGAATCATGAAAAGAAATATTTGGTATGGACTGCAAACTTTGCTAGTGTTTTCTTACATACTAAGATCCAATTAGCCATTCATCTTCTAGAGTGGGGAATTCTGGAGTTCCGGAGATGCTCAACTTTGAAAGCTTCTAACACAGAACAGAATCAAACAAACATGAGTTTTATGTCTCTGCTGTTTCTTTAGAGAAATATTAAAACATTGCTGGAAACTAATTTTATGAACTTCAAAAAGCTAAAGGAAACCAAACATCTTGCAGGATCATAGTAAGACTAAGCCTTATGCATCAGTACCACAGCAATGATGACACAATTATTTTTCTGGGATATAGAAGTATAAAAACTTATGAACAACTGAGAGAGAAAATTAGCAAGTTACATGGCAAGTTGGAGGGTCATATCTTACCACAAATGCAGAGAGGCGCTATAGAAATTATATGCAAATGTAAAGACTTCAGGAAGTCTATCACACAATGAGTTTCCATCTCAAAAACTTTTCTCAGAATTCCAGAACTATGGAGTAATTAGAAATCATAAGTGCCTATGTATGAACAGTCTACTTTTTA